>NC_065446.1:53487073-53711590 GCF_917563875.1 Diabrotica virgifera virgifera
ATTTACTTGAAACTGATGTCAGTTGTAAACATATAGATTAATGCCATAAAGATAATATTTATGTTTATAGTATGCGTTTGATGTGATGCACACTGTTTAACATGTTTGTAGTTGTAAAGTCAACTACACAATTATCATACTTATGTCATCGTTGACCCAATTTATGTAAGATGTATATTATAGTAAGTTCACCTCAGTGGTAAAAAATTGTAATATTTAAAGGATGACAAAAAATTTAAATATTTTATACCTATGAATCTTTCCTAAAAAGACAATGATATTCATTTAAACAAATGAGTTTAGTGTACGCAGTATTCTGTTATATAGTTACACCAGACACATCTCACCTATAACACACATTGGGTAGTGGTTTGCATTTTTTTAACTACATTGTTTTTACAGAACTCGTTAGACGTCCTGGAAAATCAAGGAGTCAGAGATAACCAGAAGAATATCATTGCTTCTGTTCTTTTTGCATTGCTTTTTACCCCGTAGCATAATTTATTCGAAAATTTCCTAAACGACGACTTCGCTTTCAACAATATTGACTAAATTTAAAAATATTTGATTATTTTTAAGTTTAGGTTATATCTTTTGAGGTTTCTGTTGTATATATTTTCTTAAATAAACATACTGAGTATTTTATATACTATGAAGTTAAGGGCTAGGTCCAGGTTATAGAAAAATGGATTTTCGTTAATATTTTTAATTATTTGATTGTTTATAGTTTTCTGACAATATACTATTTTTGAGCTCCGTGCTTTTACGTGCAATTGAAAGCACAAGGTAATATTATATGATATATTTTATAGCATACAGACTGCGGTAGATACAACGATGTATGTAAGCTGTTCCTGTTTCTGTTTACTTTTACTTTTCCAATATTTTCTCATACCTACAAGAGATGTTTCACCACACTCTGAGAAGCTTGTCATGTATAGCTCTTTATTTCTAACTTAGAAGCAAGGTAATAACTTAAATTAAAATTAACTAAGATAATTTTATGATTGGAACGTGAATAAAAAAGATGGTAAATTATAATTATTATAAACGAGCGGTTCACCCCATAAACAGAGCATAAAACTACTATTTTTTTTGCATTTCTAAATGCACCATAAGTACCATTATTTTTATTTGATTCTATATATTTGTTAAAGTTCAAATGTATTGTTTTTTTTGTTTTTGTTGAAAAATGTATTAATTAGTGATTTTTTGGATTTTTGTTCTAAAAAACTACTAAATGAATTACAAGTCTACAAAAGGATTTATAATCTTTAAACCTAGTTGTGTCTATAGTACAATAAGAGGTAAGAATTTCGACAAGGATAAATGGCTTCTTCGTTGCTAAAAACATAAAACCAAATATTTCGAATATATCGAAAGACATTCTAAATTAGTCTAGTCGCAACATAGGGGGTCCCGTGGGAAATTCTAGCTCGCTGTGATGTGTTGCTATTATAGGTTTTTGGGTCGCTGAATCCAATGGAAGTGGTCTGGGAGCCCAAATGTGGCGCATTTAATTGTTATTAAGAAATTACGGCAAAATTAGTTATTTTTCAGTTAATATTAGAAACCCTGTATAGAAATTGATAGTGTTAAGGTCTTCTCTGGTGTATTTTTGGTCGCTGAATCGAATGCGCCGAAAAGCTCGAAATAATGCGCTATCTACAGCAAGTTTGTAGTCTTTTTCATAGTATTTTTATACGCTAGATCGATTGCCACTAGTCGTGATAGCTTAAACCACGTTTCGACTTTGTTATTAATAAATTATTGCAAAAATAACGGTTTATAGTACGTTTACTCACGGTTTTTGCTCTAGATTTAAAAAAACCCCTTGGATTGACATGCAATAAAACAAGTGATATTGTGTCGATGTGTGCTTTTACCCTGGGGGTGAGTTTCACTCCTTTTCGGGAGTGAAAAAAGAAACCTTTAAAATAAGCCCAGAAGTGGATACACTGATTAATTCTAAGTAACTTTTGTTCTATACAGTTTTTTTACTAAGTCAATACTTTTAGAGTTATTTGCGAGTGATAATGTTCATTTTTTAACAAAAAAAAACACGATTTTGGTGGTTTTATAAGCACTTTCGAACTGATGAAACTTACAGGGCATATAAATACAACATAAGTAAAGCAACTTGTGAAGTGGTAACGATTAATTTCATTTTAGACGCTAACGATACTAATTAGGGGGTGATTTTCTCGTTTTTTTTTTACCAAAAAAAGGGACCAACTTTATTTTGAGCGTAACTTGCTTATTTTTGATACTACATACTTTTTCAAAAAAACAAGAATAAAGTTTTTTTAAAAGCTTTAAAAAAGTTGTAATGAGTTTTCGTTAAAAAGTGCTTTATGTTGAAATATTCGATTTGGAATTTGACGAATATGAACCTTTTGTTCATTAGCTACAACTCGGTTTCTACTGGGTCTACGGACCTCACACGTACACCGTTTTTTCGCTTTCTTATAGTCTATATTTTTGCTAAGAAATTTTTTTTTCAAAATACATATTTTTTTGAATTATTTGCGAAAAACCGTCTAAAAATGTGGTTTTTTTTGTTGAAAAATGAACATATTCACTCGCAAATAACTCGAAAAGTATTGACTTAGTAAAAAAAACTGTATAGAACAAAAGTTGCTTAGAATTAATCAGTTTATCCACTTACGGGCTTATTTTAAAGGTTTCTCTTTTCACCCCCGAAAAGGGGTGAAACTCACCCCCAGGGTAAAAGCACACATCAGCGGAATATCACTTGTTTTATTTGACATATTAGCTACGTGTATGCCAAATTTCATGTCAATCCAAGTGGTTTTTTTTAATTTAGAGCAAAAACCGTGAGTGAACGTACTATAAACCGTTATTTTTGCAATGCTTTATTTAACAAAGTCAGAACGTGGTTTAAGTATCACGACTAGTGGCAATCAATTTAGCGCATAAAAATACTATGAAAAAGACTACAAACTTGCTGTAGATAGCGCATTATTTCGAGCTTTTCGACGAATAAATTTTGTTATTAACAAAATAAGAACATATTTTGAGTAATCGCGACTAGTCGCATTCGATTGAGCGGCCAAAGAGGACCTTAACACTATCAATTTATTTAGAGGGCTTCTAATAATTCCTGAAAAATACCTAATTTTACCATAATTTGTTAATAACAATTAAACGCACCATATTTGGACTTCGAGACCACTTCCATTAGATTCAGCGTCCCAAAAAAAATACAATACCACCATCAAATTACGGCGAGCTAGAATTTCCCACGAGATCCCCTATGTTGCTGTGTATTATAGTTTAGTTCCCCGTGCGTGACAAGCTTTACGTGTGTTTTTATATTTATTCATTGCTAAAGCTTCTAGACAGTTAATTTAAAAAAAATGGTATCGTTATGTAACATTTCGACATAATTTTTTTAAGTTCAATGACTGAGATTAGTTTATTCTATCTCACAGGAAGGTGATTACATTTACGCAATGAAAATTAACAGAAACTCATTTTTCTATATACAGTTGGTAAGCCCATTTCGATATTGCTTTACTGGCATTAGGCTTTTCACCATTTTTAAGGTACCAATGCTTTTGTCGTAATTTTGTGGTCGTGGCTTTTGCTCTAGTACTGCACAAGATTTTTTTTTCATTTTTTAAAGTGTACTTTTAAAAATGCGTGATACAAATGTTATACTATTGTCTAAACGGTTATAGCTCATGATGTATAAAAATAAAATATTTTATTTTCCGATGTACCTGATGAAAAACCTTTTTGGTCATAATATTTTCAAGAGTGTTAATTTGTTTGTAATTCATGTGTTGTCAATCATGTCAATATACTTGTGATGTTTATCAATCTTGGTACCTAAAATTTTCAGTTGAACCACGACAAGGAATACAATGGTTCTCGAACTCTCTTCGCACAAGAAATTAAAAACCTGATGAGTATTATTTACATGGATTAGACGTAAAGTACTTTATTCGCGAAAGTTTCTAAACAGAACAATAACGATATCCATAATATTGGTTTAATTTCAATATACACATAAAGATTCTATTATGTAAATCAGCCCTAAAGTAATCCCTTCTACCAATAACTTAACGATGATATATTGGGGAAAATCCTCGATCAGGTCCATTTCTATTCTAATGAAGACCTTTTTTTTAGAAATTCTCAGTGTACTGTTTTAACAATCTTCTTCTTCTTGTGCCACTCCTATCGGAGATTGGGAATCATCAAGGCTACCCTGACCTTGTTTACAGCTGACCTAAAAAGTTCATTGGTGGTGCAACCAAACCACTCTCTTCAATTCCGCAACCATGACATTCTTCTACAGCTTGGATTCCGTTTTCCTTCTATTTTTCTTTGAATTATAATTTGAAGTAATGCGTATTTATGACCTCTCATTCGGTGACCCAAATATTCGTTCTGATTCGTTTGTGCTTATCTTTTAAAACTTCGAAAAAGCAGACTTGCAAAAACTCTTAAATTAATTTCAGTCCGTTTTGATTTCCTGTAGTGTTCTGTGATTGAGTTAACCTTACAGTGTATTGAGTTTTTTTAACTTCTTCTTCTTCCTCTTTATAAGCAATTATGCTTGTTCATTGGCGGATTAATACCTCTAGGGAAGGTTGTTATTACTCCATCTTTTGCGCAGTCGGCCGATACTTCTACCGATTGGTGATTTATCTCTTCCCATTTTTACCACACGTGTCTCCCTGTATTCGTTTATACACTTTACATTACATTTTCCTCTAATGTCTTAATTTCTCTTTCGATCTCTCAGCGCATTTCCTGTAATTCTTCTCAGTACTCTCATCTCTGACGTTTCCAGCAGTCTTTGTGTTCTGGCTGTATCGGGTGTTGTTCCTGATGCATATGTCATTATTTGCCTTAGACAGGCTTTAGAATGTCTTGACTTCATCTCAGTGTTAATATATCGGTTTCGCCATAATATTAATAACACTATATTATAGTGTTATTAATATTAATATAGTATTTTTACTACAAAAGCGATATTACGTAGGTCAAAATTTTTGACGTAAGAGAACTGTCAAAACATTAGAATGTGACTTTTCATTATTGTCATGTTTATTATAAACATGTCCATTGTAAACATAAACATTGCCATGTTTATTATAAACATGGCAATAATGAAAAGTCACATTCTAATGTTTTGACAGTTCACTTATGTCAAAAATTTTGACCTACGTAATATCGCTTTTGTAGTAAAAATACTATAACACTATATTATAGTGTTATTAATATTCTGCCAGTATATTAGCTTTTTGTACTTGATTTCTCACTCACTTGATTTGTCCGGATCTCCGTAGCTGGACAATGTAATAGTCCAAGAGGCAGCGCTGAAAAATCTCTTTGAATTTACTAAAGCTAGATTTTTCAAAGTTGATTACTGTGATTGTGTAGAGAAACATACTGTGATTGGTCAAGCGAAACGTAGAACAGGGGTTACTGAGAGGGTATCAAAGTTGCTTTCCTACGAAGGTTATAATGCTGAAAATCAGTACACACATTCTAAATTAAATATAAATAAAATTTATTATAGTCGGTCAGCTGTATGACGGGACAGAGCCGGTCGGTCGGCCCCAGTAAATGTACAGGGTTATTCACTATATTTTGACCCCTTGTAAACTGCTTTATTTACAGAATTAGAAAAAAATGTAAAATACAAAAGTTATTCGATTTTTAAATTATGATTTTTTGACATATATGTCGTACTAGTGACGTCATCCATTTGGGCGTGATGACGTAATCGACTATTTTTTTAATGGGAATAGGGGTCGAGTGCTAGCTCATTTGAAAGTTTATTCAATTCCCCATTTAGTAATATAAACATTAACATGATTAATTATACAGTGTGTCCAAAAACATTTTTTTAATTAAATTAATCGTTTAATTAATAATTCAAAAATTTGTTTGGACATTCTGTATAAATAATGATCTTAATGTTTATAGAACTGTATAGATAATTGAATAAGCTTTCAAATGAGCTAGCACACAAGCCCTATTCTTATTTAAAAAAAATAGTCGATTACGTCATCACGCCCAGATGGATGGCGTCACTAGTACGATGTATATGTCAAAAAATCATAATTAAAAAATAGAATAACTTTTGTATTTTACATTTTTTTCTAATTCTGTAAATAAAGCAGTTTTCAAGGGGGTCAAAATATAGTGAATAACCCTGTACATTCATTGGGACCGGTCGACCTGCTCTGTCCCGTCATACAGCTGACCGACTATAATAACTTTTATTTATATTCAATTTAGAATGTGTGTACTGATTTTCAGCCTTAGTAAATTAATTTAATTACCTTCGTAGGAAAGCAACTTTGATACCCTCTCAGTAACCCCTGTTCTACGTTTCGCTTGACCGACCGCAGTATGTTTCTCTACACAATCACAGTAATCAACTGTGAAAAATTTAGCTTTAGTAAATTCAAAGAGATTTTTCAGCGCTGCCTCTCCGTCTATAATTCCAAGGTATTTTATTTCCATTACTTTTTCAATACTGATACCATCAATTTCTATTTTACATTTCATTGGTTTTCTAGAAGAATAAGCCAGGCACATAACAAGCACATCAAAGAAACATGAAACGTAAATTACGTTTCATGGAAATAAACCACTGCTAAACAAATATACGTCCGGCCATTTATGAAACTCTCCGAAAATAAAAATGTGTCACGAGCATGAATCACACTCGTTTCATTGGTAGGCGGACTTTGAGATTTGTTTAGCAGTGTTTTCTTTTCATGAAACATGTTTTTCGTTTCATGTTTCATGTTTTTCGTTTCATGTTTCTTTGGTGTGCGGCTTGCCTTAAAGTTGTCTATTGAGTTAAAACTTGTTTTAGCAAAATAACTACTTCCTCTCTTAAATATAATTTAAGTTAATAATACGTTTAATTAGTAGTTTACGTCAAATCAAGAGAAATTTTCCTTCAGACTTACATGTTTCTTTGTGGAGAGAGTTTATATCGGCATATTACGGCATATAAATATGTTTTTATTGTTGAAATTAAGTAAAAACAGCCAATCCAAGAACATGATTTAGCACCAGATATTTAATCTTAGTTGTAAGTATGACCGATGTAGCATAGAAACCTAGAAACCAGTTGTTTAAAAATTGCTGCTTAGTTTTAAAAAAGTCTTAAATTAAATATCAATTTTTATTTTCTCTTCATAAATTCTCTTGCTCTTAGATTCTACATTTCGAAGTTGTCGTTTGGTCTTCTAGGTCTTTCTACACTACGACCTGAAAGGTACCTAATATCCGTGTTTGAGCCCAAAAGATTTAGGCTTCTAAGAAAGCTTTTCGAAGAACCCATTTCGAAGATCTATATTTGTTGCCTGTAAGGTTCTAAAATATACATATCTGTCAGATATTTATGGCGCTGAGGACGCTGCTGTTGCCGACACTATCGTTGATCGTTTCCTATTCATTTTAATAGAATATGTATGTTCATCTGTCCAGTTTACCCACTAGCAAAGAAGAGGCACTTCAGAGGCACATAGAGATGATAACTGCGTGGACACTGTCCCCCAGCGACCTGTGATCACTTTCAGTTCAGTTTTCTGAAGCTGTAAGACTATTTCGTCTTTGGCTTGGAATGTTGTCCCAGTAGCGTGGATTAAGATTATCTACCAAATTGTAAAATTAATAAAGAAAACATGCCTATCTAGGCTTAATGGCACAGCTTCTTTTTTCATTATATCCTATATCTCATATACTGGTGTTCTTGTTGTAAGTTAGGCAGCAGCCTTTTGTTTCCATATTTTAATCTTACATGTCTATAATTGTTATACCCTTGTAACTTCTGTAACAATAAGATCATTATCTCCGTTCCACATTTTGGCACATGATTTAAAAACAGCAAATGTCTGTTGACTTCATCCATTCTTCCTAGTTGAGTCAAAAATAATAATAATATCTAGGTCAATGGATAAAGAAGTGAGAAAAGATTATTTCTATACATGCTTATTAGTTAAGATTCTCGTTACCAGCAATTCTTTCATGCCCTGGAACCCATAACAAAGATATTTCGCTACTAGTTCGTTAAGTGGCGGTTCCTTTTATACAAAATATTGTTAATAAATAAGATTTATTTTCTAAATTTCTGTACAAAACTATACTTTTATACAAAGGGTACCCCCTGGTACGATAGGCAAAATGCCCTCACTCCCAGAATTTATTTTTTTATTCTTTTAAGTTGTATGTGATTAAAAAACAAGACTCGGCGCAATTTTAACCCGCCACGCCCTTCACCCTGCACCCTACCAACAAAAACGACATTTTTTCGTTTTTATTTATTTATTTATTTCGGGTTGAAATCAATAATTTAAAAAGGTCACACGCATAGCTAAAGATTTTACAAAACATTATTTATAGACCCGTAAGTTGAGTGTACATAGCCTAGAAAACGCTTTTTTTCGAAAAAAGCAAATAACTTTTCTTGGAGATGGCTCCAGATCTAATGTTTTTTTTTATTTTGTATATTTTATCAAAAAATATATTCCTGGATTTTTCTCGATTCCTCGGTTTTGGGGGATTTTATCCTTCTAATAGACTTCAAAATAGATCAAATCCAGGTTTCTTTTATAGATTAAATATATAATTTGAATTAAACGAATCCTTTAGGACATTCAGAAATTGGGCGAAACGTCTTTAACCCCCAAAAAACCATGCTTTTCAAGATTTTCAAGGGTTTTTGCGGATTTTTAAAGAACATGGTTTTTTGGTGGCTTAAAGCCGTTTCGTCCAATTTTTGAATGTCATAAAGGACTCAGTTACTTTAAATTATATATAACCTATAAACAAAACCTTAATTTGATATATTTTGAAGTCTATAAAATGGAAATATCTTCCACAACCCCTAAAAACCAGTTTTTCGGGTTTTGAAGATGGCTCCCCTACGGAAAAAATGAGAAAAATCATATACAAATACCATATACCATGACAAAATACTCAAAATAAACAAATTTAGAATCGCAGTCATCTTCAAAAAAAAAAGTTATATGCCTTTCTCGAAAAAAAATGCATTTTTAGGTTATGTACACACTCAAACTACGGGTCTATAAAAAATAGACATGATTTGTAAAAGCCTCAACTAGGCGTATGAATTTCTTGAAATTTTTAAATTGAGTGCAACCCACCAAAAAAAAGTAAATAATAACGAAAAAATTACTTTTTTGGGGGAAGAGGGGGTTGGCTAAAATTGCGCCAACCTCTTTAATTCTGTGTGTCTGATTCTTAAGTCTTATTTTTAATCACACATAATGCGAATAAATGAAAAAATTGAATTCTGAGAGGGGGAAATTTTGCCTATCTTGAAGGCGACTGATATTTTACATTTCGTAGCAATTTAATATGCTAAACTCGAGTTTCATCCACTAGACCAGTAGGGATCTGCGAAAAAACGTCTATTTTTGGTTGTGTGAGGTGGCATTCGGATTTTTGCAGATAAAGTTAGGTGACACCTGCAGTAATAATAATTGACTTATGCTCCTTCTCAAATATGCCCGGAACATTAATAAAAAAATTAAAATATTTAAAAATTTCGAAAAACATCGATTTTTTTCTGCTTTCTTTGCTTATAACTTTAAAGCGATTCGTTTTGGAACAAAGTCGTAGAAAAATAAAATAAAGATAATTGAATTTTGTATGATACACGACTGGTAAAAAATGTCTTAAGGTATTACCTTTTCTGCAATATAGCAATAAATACAAAATAAGGGGGCAAAATAAGTTTGCTGTTATTCAATATTTTTTAACCACTTTGGTGGCATTTAGAACCTTAGTAATTCGCTTAGGAAATTCTTTGTAACATACTTAAATCGTGTACCAAATTTCATTAAAATCGACCAAATAAATTTTGCATAATAAATTTGCAATCTAAATGTTTTTAAAAAAGTTCAGATTTTTTAAAATCTTTCTGAACAAAAAGTATACCATTTAGAAGTTGGCTAATTTTTTTACATATAAAGAGGTGCTCTACCTATCTAATACACTTTACAGAATTAAAATCGGATTATTTAAGGGGCCCCAGCAATGTTTTAAATTTATAAACAATTTTTTGGCTTATAAACAAATAGCTTTGTTTAATAATAAAAAAATTAATTTTTAGCAATGCAAATAATTAAAACCGGTATAATTTGACTTAAACTTTCAAATGCTGTCAGCAGAATTGCTATTATTTTATTTTTTAATCAAACGTTATTCGCGTTCAAAAATGCAATTTCTCGATTTTTTGAAAGTTCCACCGCGTTTATCTCGAAAACTATGCATCCTACGAAAAAACTTGTAGGAACATTTTTTGCTTAGAATTACCCAAGAAATACAAAAAAATGTTTTATTTTGCGAAAAATCGATTTTATGTAATTCCTCAAGTTCTTTGTTTATAACAATCTTATCGATATCCGGATCAACTGTTACCCAAAAAATATTCGTGTTCTACGGGTCAAAGTACATAAAAAAACTTGGGTAAGTCCATCTAAATAAAGGAGCCCGTAGCACCCTCTCCTGGCCACAGCACTAATTTGTTTATAAGCCAAAAAATTGTTTATAACTTTAAAACATAGCTGAGGCTGCTTAAATAATCCGATTTCAATTCTATAAAGTGCATTAGATAGGTGGAGTACTTTTTTATATGTAAAAAAAATTGACAAATCTTTGTATGTTCTAGTTTTTGTTGTGCAAGATTTTAAAAAATTTTAATTTTTTAAAAAAAGTTTAGATTGCAAAATTATTATGCAAAATCTAGTAAGTAAATTTTAATGAAATTTGGTGTACGGTTTTAGCGCATTACAAAAATTTTCTAAGCGAATTAGGAAGGTTCCAAGTGTAACCTAAATGATGGAAAATCATTGAATAAGGACAGGCTTGTTTTGCCCCCTTATTTTATATTTATTGCTATTTTGAAGCAAGGGTGATACATTAAGACATTTTTAACCAATCGCATCTGATAGAAAATTTAATTATCTTTGTTTTATTCCTATAGGACTTTGTTCTAAAATGAATAGTTTTTAAGTTATAAGCAAAAAAAGTAGAAAAAAAACGAAATTTTTTGAAATTTTTAAATATTTTATTTTTTTTTATTAATGTTCCGGGCATATTGGAGAAGGAGCATAAATCAATTATTATTAACGAAGTTATCACCTAACTTTATCTGCAAAAATCTGAATGCCACCTCTCACATCCACCTAAAGACAGATCCTTACTGGTCTACACGGGGTTTTTGCTACATCGATCATGCTATACTTTATTGAGGTATTTCACATTATCCTAAACTTACTATTCTAGGAATTCATATTAGTAAACTTTGATACAATAATCGCGGTACAATGAACTTTTCAGGGAAGTTTTTTAATAAAAATGCTGCGTGTATTATAGAGCGAACTGCTACCTGTTTTCAGTTGTTAGCATGTTGTGAGGGCTGAACTTATATTGCTTTAATGATTATACTGGATTTAATAAAACACTTTTTAAAAAGTTGTCATACTGGTGTACGGAAATAAGCGAGGCTGGTTTTCAGTTATGGAATTTTATATACATGGTATATAGTAGAAAAGAATTCGCTAAGTTTTAAGCAGGCATCTATCTTTTATCGTTTAAGTTGGGAGCATTTTTATAATAAATAATATTTATTATACAGGGTGTTTGGTAGGTCGATGTAAATTTTTTAAGGGATAATAGGGGACGCCATTTGCAAAAATTTTTGCTAATAATGTATCGCTGAAACTGTTAAGGTTTCCGAAATAAAGTTAAATTTGTCAATATTCGACAACCGTCTATTTCACGTTTAAAAATTATCTAGGCGTACTACCTCCCTGTTTTACGAATGGAATAAAAATGTTAACCTACAACACTGACTCTTCGCATACAATTTCCATCAGCTATCGTCATTCTCCGAACGCATAACAAACAAAAAACAATCTACCTGCTATGCTAACAAAAAATCTACCTGGTATGAAGTGGTTTATTTTGGTTTATAAACATGGTTATTGTATGCGTATGAAAGGTGCGTTTTACTGTTTTGACATCCGAATTGTGTTCGCAGTTCCATTAACAACGAAGGGTTTTTGCAATCTGAGCAAGTAATACGTAAGGCATTTTGTATGTCAGGGAAGTATCTCGCTTAGATAATTATTTTTAAAAATAAAATAGACGAGCAGCCTTATTTTCGAATATTGACAAATTTAACTTTATTTCGGAAACCTTAACAGTTTGAGCGATACATTATTAGCAAAAAATTTTATCCCTTAAAAAATTTCCATCGACCTACCAAACATCCTGTATTATTACATTAATACATATTATGATTATAAAATATGCATTTAATAACTATAGTGCTAGCCAAAAGTCCTGCCCCCCCTCAAATCTTTTGAGCGGTTGTACTTATAATAGGAAATAGGGAGTGAGGAAATAAACGGATGTAGGCTTCTTAACTAGTCTTAACAGGTTACGTAATATTTATGGATGACGTTACAAAACCAGTGTGAGCGATAATTTTAAATGGGACTTTATGACAAGTCATACCTCTTTTGAAGGTATTGAACATACATAATAGGCCAGGGCGCATCTGTAAAAATATTAGTACATTTGGATGTTGAGAGGTGACTCATATTTTTCTGTAGAAATTGATTAAAAATAACTCATATAACAATATTTGAGTTATCCTCCCACTTAAAAAGGTCCGGAACATTGTTTAAATAATCAAAATGTCAAAAAATGAAAAGACAATTCGATCTTTTTCTTGGTTTTTTTATTATAACTTTAAAAGTATTCATTTTCCAGAAAAGTTGCACTGACATAAAAGTTGCTCAATTAAATTTCCTACAATATAGGATTAGTTAAGAATTTTAAAAATTGTCACCCTTGTTGCAAAATAGCAATAATTGCGAAAAAACCATAGAAAAACAAGTACTCGTATTTTAGGTTTTTCAACCATTTATGCTACACTTAGGACCTTAATGTTTCACCAAGAAAAACTTTATGAAACAATAAAACAATACTGTAAATTTCATTAAGATCGGTTTAATAGATTTTAAAAAAATAAATTTTGCAATCCAGCTTTCGCAAAAAAAATTCATTTTTTCAAAATGTTGCCGGAATGAAAATAAAGCAGACACCAAGTTGAATTGTCGTTTACATATATAAGAATGCTGTACCTTTCATTTGTAATTTGCAAAATTAAAATCGGTTAACTCCCACGACGTCAGGAATTTTTTTAAACAAACATTAATTTTTGGTGTTACGCGCAGGACAGCGGATAGTTTGCTCTGATTGGGCATTCCAATGACCTTTGACAATGATTGATACATTTTAATTTTTATTACATTTTGATATAAATAAATAAATTTGTTTATTGCAAAATAAAACACATACTCTGTACTTTGAAATAACACTTTTTTTTAGCAAAAACTTTCTTTGTTCATATATTTTAACATAGAGAATGAAAGTTTATTATTTTTAAACTAATGCAATTGTTTAAACAATATTTCACAAACAATAATCAAATTAGTTTGATATTTGTGGAATTAAAATATTAAAATACAACAAAATATAGAGTAAGAAAATAATATATTAAATAAAGTTTGGAAGAAATTTTGGTAGAAATCAACTTATGCGAATCAAATACAGCTGTCCTGCGCGTAGCACCAAAAATTAATGTTAATTTAAAACAATTTCTGACGCCGTGCTAGTTAATCGATTTTAATTTTGCAAACTGCAAATGAAAGGAACGGTATTCTTTTCTATATATAAAAAAATTCAACTTGCTATCTGCTTTGTTTTCAGTCCTGCAACATTTTGAAAAAGTGAATTATTTTTGCCAAAGCTGGATTGCAAAATTTAATTTGCAAAATCTATTGAACGGATCTAAACGAAATTTACAGTATTGTTTTACTATATCATAAAGTTTTTCTGGGTAAAATATAAGGGTCCAAGTGTAGAATAAATGGTTGAAAAACGTAAAATGCGAGTACTTGTTTTTTATTGTTTTTTCGCAATTATTGCTATTTTGCAACAAGGGTAACAATTTTTAAAATTTTTAACCTAACCTATATTGTAGGAAATTTAATTACGCAACTTTTACGTCAGTACGACTTTTCTGGGAAGTGAACACTTTTAAAGTTATAATCAAAAAACGAAGATAAAAATCGAATTTTTCTTTCATTTTTTGACATTTTGATTATTTAAACAATGTTCCGGACCTGTTTGAGTGGGAGGATAACTCAGTTATTAATATGAATTATTTCCAAGCAATTTCTGCAAAAAAATATGAGTCACCTCTCAACGTCCATCTCAAAACAGATGCGCCCTGGACTATAATATGCATATTCAATCATAATAATTGTGTTTTATTTGGGTTTAAGCTGATTTTGATGAATAAATTAAATAAATACTAAAATTATATAAGAAATATAAGATGCCTTTCATTTTCACTAAAATTATAGTTTCGCATGTATTTTCACAAAAAGTTGATGTTTTTCAATTCTCTACTTATTTTGAATAACTGGAGAATTACCTTGAATTTTTAGTTTAATTGTTGTTTAACGAGACGTTTAAAGGTACGATTCCGACAACGACTGCAGACGGCAACTGCAGGCAGCAGTTAAAGTTGTCACCATGACGACGTCATTACTTTGCACTATTAATTTGTATATTTTTATTAGCAACTGACGTTCTGCCGGACAGCAGTTGCTATAATTATACAAATTAATAGTGTAACGTACTGACGTCGTCCTGGTGACAACTCTAACTGCCGCCTGCAGTTGCCGTCTGCAGTCGTTGTCGGAATCGTACCTTAAATGTTTGCATAGGCAGAATGGTACGTATTGTAGCCGACAAAGTAGCAGCTGTCTTAATAATTGGTGAGTGTATAGAAAATTTTTATGCAGCGGAACGTCTTTTTAATGAGAGGTACCCCGATCGCACTATATCGAGGCCTTCTTCTATTTGAAGGAGCTTCTTCGGAAGTTTGAAGAAACAGGTAGTGTTCAAGGTGTCAAACGATCTGGTCGACCAACAACAATAATTAGTGATGACAAAATGGCAGTGAATACTTCTTTTACAGTGCAAGTTGGATATAATTCTGGAATCAGTCAAGGAACAGTACACCGAGTGCTGAATAGAAACAAATTTCATCCATCCAAATTAAAAATTGTGCACCTACTTTCAGAATGATGATCCCGACCGAAGATTAGAATTCTGTTGGAAAACATACTCAATTTTCCTTTCGTGGAGAACATACTGAATTTTTCTAGAAAAATTAAATATTTTCAGGTATTTTGGAAACCACATAGTTGGGCATCTTCTTCTTCTTCCTTCTTGTACGTAGGCTTTAAAGCCTGTTTCTTCGTCAATATTAGCCTCCCAAATTGTTTAAATTATCGCACCATCTTTAACTTGGTCTGCCAATACTTCTTCGTCCATTTGGTGACTTATCTCGTACTATTCGTACTTTCCTATCCTCTGCCATTCTACCAATGTGTTCGTTTCACTCCTGTTTCCGTTTTGTCACCCATCCATTTATGTCTTCTATGTACATTGCATGATCTTCTTATGTTTTCGCTTCTCTCCCTATCCAACAGACTTTTCCCTGATATTCGTCGAAGTATTTTCATCTCTGTTGTTTTTAGTAGTCGTCTCGTTTTAGATGTGTCAGGTCTTGTCTCCGCCGTGTATGTCAATATAGGTCTAATTGCTGCTTTATAGATTCTTGCTTTTGTGTCTTGTCTTAGGTGTTTGTTCTTCCAGGTGGTGTCATTAAGAGATCCCGCCGCTTTACTTGCTTTTAAGCTTTGTTGTCGTACTTCCTCTTCCTAGTTGGGCATGATTTTTTCAATGCTAAAACCGGTGAAGTGTATCTGGAATGCTATAAAACGCAATTGAGCCGTTATTTCTTGAAATTCTGGAAAACAATCCAGAGGAATTCGGTAACTTAGAAATAACGTTTCAACAAAATTGTGCTCCTGCACACTATTATGGTACAGTAAGCCTTTAGCTAGATGAGGAATATCGCGGTAGATGGATTGGACGACGAGGTTCGATAGAATGGCCACCTCGGTCACCGGACATAACACCATTAGATTTTTTTGTAGGGGTACTTGAAATCTAAGGTTTACGCTGCAACACCTGACAGTATTGACATTTTGTAGATGGAGCACATTTTGAACACTTAATATTAGAACTGGTTCTTAAATCTTTATTAATTAAATGCGAAACTATAATTTTAGATCACTACAATCATAGTGAGCGAATTCCTCTCCAGGCAGTTGTTTCTCGTCTCTGGGAATGTTAAGTACTTCAGATGCCGTGACCACAACATCCTTAAGCTGCTGTTAAAGAAAGCGACTATATTAAATTCTTTTTCTTTCCGACGTTTCCGATTTTTGATTATCCTTCTCTTCTATTTGATCAACTGAATAATACGGAGCTATTCGGTGAAAGACACCCAAGGTTGGTAGAAAATCGTGATTTTGAATGCTCCGAATACAGGACTGTTCGTTGTCGGTGAATATGTAAACCAGGTGCATTATACAATTAGGTTATCCTAGGTGTATATTTGTCCATAGACATATAATACCAAGACTGCGCGCTGTTATCTAAAACTATCTGACGATTGCGACAGAGAAAACTGAGGCTAATAGGTCGGAAGTCTCTTTCTAATCGGAGGGGTTTGTCAAATCTGCGGCAGTGGGAAAGTCATGTGGTTGATAAATCCAACGTCATTGGACGAAGCCGCTGATTAGAATGAGACTTCCGACCTAATAGCCTCAGTTTTCTGTGTTGCAATCGTCAGATAGTTTTAGATAGCAGCGCGCAGTCTAGGTATTATATGTCTATGTATTTGCCACTTGCAAAAGATTAATACAATAATAATTGTATTTTGTATTTAGAATCGTCTGATTATTATTGTGCAGGTATTATTATTATTATTAAAGTAATTATATTGATACAAATATTATTGTTGAATTGTAGGTACATACCCTGTAAACACAAATAAAGGTTTTGTTTATTATTGGATCGTACAATAGGACCTCCAGAGTTTGTATTAAAATTCTAATAACAGTGAAAACCAAAGCTCTATTACTTCATTTATTTTTTTTTAAATTTAATCAGTAAATATGAATCCTGTATATGCTTCGCATTTCTTGGCTTCGCGCGCTTTTTATATAGCGAATGCATGATCCAAACTGCTTTACAAATTACCTGCGAGCTAATAGCGGACATTTTCTTTGATCTCGCAACATTCTAGCAACTCAATTACAGCGAATTTTTTGTCTAAAATAACAATTGTGATCAATTTTGTGTTGATATATTATACTTGTTTATGTTACAAAGAATGCAATAAAGTCATTAGTACAGTTAATTTATTCATTCATTATACAGGGAGTCCCAAAAGTAGCGGAAGGGTCGAATGTTTCGCGAAATGAACATCGGATCGAAAAACGAAAAAAATACGTGTTCAATAATTTTCCAAAAATCTGTCGAATGACTACAAACACGACTCCACACTCCACCCCATGGAGGTGGAATGAGAGGTAAGTTTAAAATCTTAAATGGAAACCCCCATTTTTTATTGCAGATTTGGATTCCTTACGTAGAAGTAACTTTTATTCGAGACATTTTTTCGAATTGTGGATAGATGGCGCTATAATCGGAAGTAACGATTTATCTAATATATTGGTCGATTATCTCGAGAAGTACACTTCCAAATGAAAAACCAAAAAAATGGGTGTTTAATATTTTTCAAAAATCTATAGAATGACTCCAAGCAAGACCCCACATTCCACACTCCACCCTCTAGAGGTGGGTGAGGGTAACTTTAAAATCTTAAATATGAACCCCAGTTTTTTATTACAGTTTTGGATTCCTTATAAAAGAATAAGTAATATTTATTCGAAACATTTTTTAGAATTGTTGATAGATTGCGCTATAATCGGAAAAATACGATTTAGTAGCGCCATCTATCAACAATTCTAAAAAATGTTTCGAATAAATATTACTTATTCTTTCATGAGGAATCCAAAACTGCAATAAAAAACTGGGGTTCTTATTTAAGATTTTAGAGGTATCCCCTCCAGTGTATGGAGTGGGGGATTGTGTTTGGTCATTCGGTAGGTTTTCAAAAAATATTAAAAACGTGTTTTGATTTTTCATTTGGAAGTGTATTTCTCGAGATAGACCGTTTCTATAATTTACCTATGGTATCACGATAAATCGTTTTTTCGGTTATAGCGACATCTATCCACAATTCAAAAAAGGTCTTGAATAAAATTTGCTTACTTTTACGTAAGGAATCCAAATCTGCAATAAAAACTGGGTGTTTTTATTTATGATTTTAAAGTTACCCCCACCCCACCTCTAGCAGGTGTAGTGAGGGGTCGTGTTTGGAGTCATTCTATAAATTTTTGAAAAATATTGAATACGTATTTTTCAGTTTTTCGATACGATGTTCAGTTCGCTAAATATTCTACCGTTCCGCTACTTTGGGGGCACCCTAAATGTAAATAACACCTAAAACTATTATTTTCAAAACCTGCTTACATTGTGTGTAGGTTTCTCACAACAGCTCTTTCGATATCGACCTAAATTTCTTTATTACGTGAATTACTCTAAAATGTATACTATGATATTAGGAATATATATAGAATTAAATGGTTCTTAAAGCTCTTATTTTGTATATGTAAACTTACAAAGCTCTAATTTAATAAATGCTTATTTTATAATAATCTGTTGTGTTTTAGTTGTTAGTCTCTGCCCAATGAAAATTTGAAACTTTTAGAAATAGTCAAAAATTTACATCGGACAAACATGAAAAGCCTTTTGTAAACGCACATTAGAGCACAGCAGATTATTCGTAAACCTTGCATATACAAAATACAAACCCAAGCTAACTTTGATGTTCCATACAAGTATAAATGAAATAATCATAGATATAATTAAAGGATGCCCCCCGTTAAAAACGACAAAATACCCTCCCACACCCAGAATTCAATTTTTTATTTTTTTTACGTTTTATGTGATTAAAAAATAAAACTCGTCGGAATTTTAATCCTGCACGCCCTTTCATTTTTATCATTTTTTCCGTCATTTTTCATTTTTATTTTTTTTAAGTGGAACGCAATCAATTTAAAATTTTTAACCAAATTCACACGCATAGCTGAGGCTTTTATAAAACATGTCTATTTTTTATAGCCTCATAGGTTGAGTGTACATAATCTCAAAAACATTTTGTTAAGTGCATAACTTTTTTTTGGAGATGGCTCTCTTATTTTTATTTTTTGTATTTTCTCAAAAGCTATCTTTGTAATTTTTTTCAGATTTCCGTAAGGTGTGCCACCTTCAAAAATTCGAAACTGTTTTTTTAGAGGGTTTTGGGGATTTCTCCATTTTATTGACTTCAAAATACAAGAGTACAAAATAGACTTAAAAAATCAAAGATTTGAGGTAACCTAGTTCTTTAGGACAATCGAAAATGGGAGAAACACGTTCAAACCCCAAAAAAAGATGTCCCAAAAAAACACCCCAAATTTTTGGGGGCTTTGAACGTGTTGCTCTTATTTTTGAATACTCTAAAGAAAACGTTGATCTGATCTATTTTGAAGTCTATAAAATGGGCGAAATCCCCAAAACCCACCTAAAAAAAACAGTTTTTCGAATTTTTGAAGGCGGCGCACCATACGGAAAAAATTAAAAATGTAGTTTATGATAAAATACACAAAAAAATAGACCTGCAGCCAGCAGACCTCATAAAAAAAGTTATACGCTTAAAAAAAATAAAATTTTTTAAGGTTATGTACACTCAACCTACATGTCTATAAAATACAGACCTGTTTTATAAAAGCCTCGACAATGCGTGTGAATTTTTTTAAAATGTTGAATTTATTGCATCCCTTCTAAAAAAATAAAAACGAAAAAATAAGTTTTTGGTGGGGGTTGAGGGGGAAAGGGGTAAAGTGTTAAAATTGCACTGAATTTTATTTTTTAATTACATAAAACGTAAATAAATGAAAATAATTGAATTCTGGGAGTGAGCGTATTTTGCCTATCTTATCAGGGGATAGATACCCTTTAGTTTAGCGATATAACTTTGTTCGCAAAACGTCTATCAAAAACAGTAGTTCTCATTTTAGAGTACGTTGGTCTCGAATGCGCTGTCATTAGAAAACAGTGTTACAGTTTAGAAATAACATTAATTGCTGATTGAAGTGTTCTTATTTCTTTATAAACAAGTATAGTACTTTATTGGGTTTGATTGTTAAAAACCATTACACTCTATGTTGACTGACCAGTTTGTTTATTTTTCTTTTCAGATGGACATGAAATCTGTTGGATCCTTTTACTACGAAAATTTTGTAAGTACTTATATTCCGAATCTTAAAATTTTGGAAATTAGGAAAACATTGGATATTGTTTTCTTTTTAGTTTAATTAAAAAGATTTATTTGGACACGAGTAATTTTCTAGCAGATTTTTAGTACGGAAGTTACTGATAATTAATAAAATTTAATTTCTGTAAAAAAAGCAGATAAAATGAAAGAATTGTTTATATCACAAAATGTATTAACTCATTCATTCTTAGAGTTTTATTGTTATACCCACATACCTCAAATACAGGCTATTGATTATGTTCAAAATAAGATAGCTAAAAGCAATTTCAAAGTTAACTACCTTGTTTGCCGAGCTGCCCAAAATTTAATTTTTCTAATCTTTAGTAGCCTAAATTTAGAATGGCGAATGAATTCCTCTGTTAAGTTAGCCGCCATCTTGATTTTAAAGACTTTTCAAGACAAGAATCAAGACAAAGAAACTTTGTTAACTGCTATTAGTTTTTAAATGGAAGAGTTATCGCTTTTATAAATCTTTAAAAGATGTATTTGAATATTTTGGAGATTTCTTGGCTTGTCTAAGCTATGATCTGGAATTAGTTTTTCCTGATTTTTGATCGCAACTGCGGCACACCTCAAACGCAATACTGCGACAAAACATGGGTATTTTCTGCAACAGTTGCTGACAATACTTCATTAAGAAATAATTTTAAACCTAAAAATCCCAGAAGCGATGTACCACTACAAAATAGCGGCCTCAAAAGTTTACACAGTATGGTGCAAATGAAAGGAATAAATTCGATATTTCGTAAACCGTAATATTTAATTGTAAATTTTGATATTTTAGCATAAGTATATATCACATAAGTGACGTCATCTATCTGGGCGTGATGACGTAATCGATCATTTGTTTAAATGACAATAGGGGCCGTGAGGTAGCTCATTTGAAAAGTTATTCAATTCTCTATTCAGTAATGTAAACATTAACATAATTATTTATACAGGATGTCCAAAAACAATTTTTTAAATTAAATTAATTGTCAAAAAAAGAAGAATGTATGTAATTTATTTAATTCAAAATACTTTTTACTCTTATCATAAAACAGAAAAAAAAAATTTATTTGAAAAATAAACATTATTTTCGCTTAAATTCAATGTTCAAACCAGCTTCCGCTAGACACCTGCTTTTTGGAAGTTTGAACATTTAATTTAAGCGAAAAGCAATGTTTGTCTTTCAAATAAACATTTTTTTCCTGTTTTCTGACATAGTCCGTTCTTTAACGGTAACATATTGCAAAACCTCTGAATTTTAAAGAACCGCTTGGATTGACATGAAATTTGGCATACACATAGCTAACAAGTCAAAGAAAAAAAGTGATATTGTGCCGATATGTGCTTTTGCCCTGTGGGTGGTTTTCACCCCCTCTTGGGGGTGAAAGAATATTCGTCCAAAGAAAGTCAGGAAATGGATAAACTGGCTAATTTTAAGTAACTTTTCTTCTATAGAGTTTTTTCACTAAGTCAATACTTTTCGAGTTATTTGACAGTGAATATGTTCATTTTTTCAACAAAATAACCATGCTTTTAGACGGTTTTTCGTGAATAACTCAAATAGTAAGTATTTTGTGAAAAAACATTTTTAGCAAAAATATAGCCTGTAAAAAATTTAAAAAAATGGTGTATATATCACGTCTCTTCACCTAGTAGAAGCGGAGTTATAGCTAATGAAAAATTGGTTCATATTCGTCAAATTCCAAATGGAATACTTTAACGTAAAACAACCAAAAATTAAGCACATTTCGGGGAAAATTCATTACAACTTATTTAAAGTTTTAAAAAAAAGCTTCACTTTTGTTTTATAAAAAAAAATTCTAACATCAAAATCAAAATTAAACAAGTTACGCTCAAAATAAAGTTAGTCCCTTTTGGTTTTGGTAAAAAATCGAGAAAATCGCCCCCTAATTAGTATCTTAAATGAACTTAATCCTTACGACTTCACAAGTTTCTTGACTCGTGTATATATTGTTTATATTATCTGTAAGTTTCATCGGTTCAAAGTCCTTATTATTGAAAGAGCTGTAGTTAAAAGGGGTTGAACGAGTCACTGATCACGAATGTATGCAAATTTGGAAACACCAAATCTTAATCAATTTTTGTCTAACAGAAAAACAAAAAAATACATGATATTCAGAAAAGCAAATCTGACTTTTTTGTTTTTCGAGATTTTTGGTATCTCTAACAATTTTTAAGTTATTTTGAAAAAAAGCATATTTTTCAAAATTTAAATTTTTAAAAATTTTACTTTGAAACCAAATTGTTTCAAAAGTAAACACTTTGACTCGATCAAAATTACAGATCATATAAACACAACATAAGTAAAATAATTTGTGGAGCGGTAACGATTAATTTCATTTAACTTGCTAATTAGGGGATGGTCTTCCCGATTTTTTTTTGCAAAAACAAAAGGGACCTACTTTATTTTGAGCGTAACTTGCTTAAATTTAATGCTAGAAACTTTTTGTAAAAACAAAAATAAAGCTTTTTTTTAAACACTTTAAAAAAGTTAAAATAGGTTTTCCCCAAAAAGTGCTTAATTTTTTGGATATTTCACGTCGAAATATTCTATATGAAATTGGGTGAATATGAATCTATTTTTCATTGGCTATAACTCTGGTTCTACGAGATCCAGAGACCTGATGCGTACACCATTTTTTTTTTACTTTTTTATGTGCTATATTTTTGCTAAGAACGTTTTTTTCGACAAAATACTTACTTTTTGAGTTATTTGCGAAAAACCGTCCAAAAATGTGGTTATTTTGTTGAAAAATGAACATATTCACTCGCAAATAACTCGAAAAGTGTTGACTTGGTGAAAAAGCTCTATAGAACAAAAGTTACTTAAAATTAGTCAGTTTACCCATTTCCGGACTTATTTTGGACATATATTTTTTCACCCCCAAAAGGGGGTGAAAATCACCCCCAGGGCAAAAGCACACATCGGCACAATATCACTTTTTTTCTTTGACATGTAAGCTATACGTATGCCAAATTTCATGTCAAACCAAGCGGTTCTTTAAAATTTAGAGCAAAAACCGTGAAAGAATGGACTAACAGTAGTAAATGTATTTTGAATTAAAAAATTACACACATTCTTCTTTTTCTGTCAATTAATTTAATTAAAAAAAAAATGTTTTTGGACACCCCGTATAAATAATGATGTTAATGTTTATATTCCTGAATAGAGAATTGAATATTTCAAATGAGCTAGCACACGGCCTCTATTCTCATTTAAAAAAATCATTGATTACGTCATCACGCCCAGATGAGTGACGTGAATCATGTGATATATATGCCAAAATATCATAATTTAAAAATGAAAATCGACCTGTTTCGTGATTTTTCCGTAAAGTCGCCGGTTTACGAAATAACGAATTTATTCCTTTCATTTGCACCATACTGTATGTATTTCTTGAAAAGTAGGTGAATTTCGCTAGAAAAATTCTGTGTCACTTAGTTAGTAGCTAACTGATGAGTTTAATTCATTTTTGTGATCCTCAAATAATATTATTTTTTAGTATTTTATTATTAATGTTAATTATTATTCGTTTAACGCAGATAAATTCTTTGTTTATTCCAATTAAATCTTTTTTAATTCCTTGTACGATCTGTGTCGCTTGATGTCTTTTTATAATATATAAACAGTATTATTTTAAGTTATACCGACTTTAAACTTTAGTTCTACGATTAAAAGGTAATTATTACTTTATTAGTATTTTTTTACTTTCACTCCGGAAATCGTTCTCAAAAAAATTCAAATAAGCTGTATAAATAATCATAATTTTTGTTTTAATTTGGTAGTAAATAAATTCTTGCTTGAGATAGTTGAAACTTACTTTTCGCTCGTAGTGACAATTCAGGAATGACTAACATTTACTGATAGACCGGGCAGTATCGTCGCCCCCGCTAGCGAAATTATTCCGATTCGATTTTTTTGCAAAAGCTTACTCAAAAAGAGGTCCTTATAACATATCCACAGGGTGCCGGCGGTGCCGTGGTCGAAAAATTGTTTACAATTTCAAATTTTTTCAAAACAAATTCACAAAAATAATTTTTTTATTTCGAACAAATTTTTTTTTAGATAAATTGGCTTATTCTGAGCAAAAAAGGTCTCTTGTCATTTTTTTTATAAAATTGATCGTTGTCGAGTTATATGCGATTAAAAATTTGAAAAATGCGAAAATAGCCATTTTCAAGGCTTAATAACTCGAGTAAACATCATTATTATGAAATTCAAAAAGTGACCAAATCAAGTTTCAAACCCCTTCTTCAAGGTCCTGAAAAGATCTTTGTCATTACTTTATTACAAAGCTGTTATTTTTAATTATTAACAATTAGCGCTATAGTCCAGGATGTATCCGTCGCCCCCGTTAGTGAAATTATTCCGATTCCATTTTTTTGTAGAAACTTACTGAAAACGAGGTCCTTATAACCCACAGGGTGCCGGGCGGTGCCGTGGTCGAAAAATTGTTTAAACCATTTTTTTAAACAAATTCACAAAAATATTTTTTTTAGTGCGAACGATTTTTTTTTAGATAATTTCAGTTATTCTGAGCAAAAAAGGTCTCTTGTGATTTTTCTCTAAAATTGATTGTTGTCGAGTTATATGGCTATTCGCATTTTTCAAATTATAAATCGCGTATAATTCGACAATAATCAATTTTAGGAAAAAATCACAAGAGACATTTTTTGCTCAGAATGTCCCAAATTATGATCGAATAATGTTCGAAGTGAAAAAATTATTTTTGTGAATTTGTTTAAAAAAAATTGTTTAAACAATTTTTCGACCACGTCACCGCCCGGCACCCTGTGGATATGTTATAAGGACCTGGGTTTGAGTAAGTTTCTGCAAAAAAATCGAATCGGAATATTTTCACTAACGGGGGCGATGATACATCCTGGACTATAGCGCTAATTGTTAATAATTAAAAATAACAGCTTTCTAATAAAATAATGACAAAAATCTCTTCAGGACCTTGAAGAAGGGATTTGAAACTTGATTTGGTGACTTTTTGAATTTCATAATAATAATGTTTAATCGAGTTATTAAGCCTTGAAAATAGCCATTTTCGCATTTTTCAAATATTTAATCGCATATAACTCGACAACAATCAATTTTAGAAAAAAATGACAAGAGACATTTTTTGCTCAGAATAAGCCAATTTATCTAAAAAAATTTTGTTCGAAATGAAAAAATTATTTTTATGAATTTGTTTAAAAAATTGTTTAAACAATTTTTCGACCACGGCACCGCCCGGCACCCTGTGGATATGTTATAAGCACCTCTTTTTGAGTAAGTTTGTGCAAAAAAATCGAATCTGAATAATTTCGCTAGCGGGGGCGACGATACTGCCCGGTCTATGATACAGATAAGTTTAAACTATCACTATCGTAAGAATTGATTTGACGCCAATTCACAGAAAACATGATATTTATTTATATAGGTAGGTTAGTTACATTTTTTTATCCAAGTCATGATATAAATTGACATCTAGCAAGCAAAGCACAACAAATTTAATTAGTTTTACTAATTTTTATAATGTGTTAGCAGGCCTTTCCAGCTGGAATGGTACCTTATAAACGGCCAGCAGCAGATAAATCCGGAGTACCGGTTTACCAACCAAACGCAACTACCTACCAACAACTGATGCAATTGCAGCAGCCTTTTGTGCCCGTGTCATGTGAGTATTCCACCTCCCCTGCTCCTCCTCCCACTTCTTGCGCTTCACCGACAGTTATTGAGGCCTCCCAATCTGTTGCTTCCTCTCCCGTATCTCAGGCTTCACAAATTCCGCTTCACCAACATCAACAAATGCAACACCAACCACAGCTCCCACCCCAGCAGCAACAACCTCCTTTACCACAGGCACCACCACCCCTACCACCACCACAATCAAAAGAGCCCGATGTAACTTTAATAACAACAACGGCTCCAATGTCTCTACCCATGTCGCATCAGCCTCAAATTCCAGATCCTGCCACGCTTGCTAAAGAGGTTGCCCAGCAAAACTATGCTAAAGCTATTAAACTAGCAGCTGTCAATCAAAGTCTCGCTGCTTCTCAGTATACACATTTAAATCCGTTAAATTACACTGGAGTGTCTTTGAACAAGCAGGCGCTGGCGGCAGTTCAGCAACCCTCAGCAGCAGCTGCTGCTAGTGCCGCTGCCGCAGCTTTTCCGCGTTACACCCATACGGCATTACCTTTTCAGTTCAATGCTACTGCAGTCAATTTAGGTTTGGCTAATCCCTACCAAGCAGCGATAGCGCAACAGAATATGCTTATGAGCCGTCCGCCACCAGTGCAACTGAATCCTTATTCATTCATGAGACCGCCATATACCGCTGCTGCAGGTACCGCTACCCCGCTTTACGCTAATAGTCTCTTAAGTGCACAATACCCAGTTACAGTTTCAGCTCCTCCAATCACCAATAATACCGCTCCGCAAACAAATATCTCTGTAGCAGCCGCACAGAACAACAATAACAATGTTAATCTTCAACCCTATAAAAAACTAAAAACAAATTAATATACGATTTTCGTTTGTTGTTAAGTTACGTTTGTTGGTTTCGTGTAATATTTTATGTCGGTGGACCATTTTTTTTGCAAAAATCATAAATTTTAATCTTTTAGATTGTAACGGTTAATGTTTTTATTTTATCATGTTTGTGTTACTATTCGTTTGTTCGGACCGTCGTATATCGTATTCAAGATAACAATTTCAATAGTAGTTTGGAAACTGAGAACGTTTAATATATTTTTTTAATTGAAAATAAATTTAAAATTATATAACTTTAGTCGATGTGTGTAATGTTTAACACTAAGTATATTTGTAATTAGGAATATTAAACATTACAGTGCTAAGTTACCATTGATATTATGGATTTGTAACAGTCGTGGTAGTACGGGATCCGACTCTAGATCTACCTTCACCTATCTGTTCACCGACATAGACACAGACAAATACGTCTTGCATGTATTGATTGCCCATCAAATATGTTCATAGGTAATAGCATTGTTTATATAGGGATAGTTGGTCAACCCAATAGAAAAATTTGTTTGATTCAAATTGAGACAGTCACCAGATGTCCCCACAATTTCTGTCAGGGCCGCAATGTCAAAATGCATAGACACCAAGTTGGATACGATCCTATTCATAACACCCCAACTCGCATACATATTAAGAAAAATAAATATATATGGAAGAATATATTTAGAAATTCAATTAATGATATCGTGCTATTATACTCGTATATATTTATAGTAGCATGACATCATTAATTCAATTCCTAAATATATTCTTCCATATATATTTATTTTTCTTAATATGTATGCGAGTTGGGGTGTTATGGATAGGATCGTATCCAACTTGGTGTCTATGCATTTTGACGTTGCGACCCTGACAGAAATTGTGGGGACATCTGGTGACTGTCTCAATTTGAATCAAACATATTTACCTATTGGGCTGACCAACTCTCTCCCTATATAAACAATGGTAATAGGTATCTTTAATAGCCCAGTAAATGACGGCCACGGAGTGTAATCTTCCTAGTGACGACGCAATTGCTTGAATATTTGGATTTATATTCCTCTTACCCTTACTTCATTATTGAGCCCTTTGTTGCTTTTACTTGGGTGGTGAAAGTACTTATCATTAATGTTTTTCATCCCCGAGAAGGGGTGGCTTTCACCCCCCAAGTAATAGCATCCCTGGCTCGTGATGAAGTAGAGGGTAAAAAAACCTAAATACAAATGATCATGCACAAGTACACTCCAAAACCGTCATTTACTGGTCTATTAAGAATAGCTATGAACATATTTTAATATGCAACCCATGTAAGTCGTATTTGTCTATGTATGAACTTTGATAAAAAAATGTTTCCTTCGCTAAACAGACGGACGAAGGTCGATCTATGTAGATTTGCATCCTAGACTATGGTATGTTTTAAAATGACTTACCTTTTAAAAAATAGAAATCAATTTAATGCCAGGCACACATGGACCATTTTGCATTCCGCTGATTATACTGATATGATTGCTTTATTCGCCGTAGATGAACCATCGCACGGGTCTGTGTAATTCGTCCCATCACAAAGACATTGTGAAAATGGATTAAGCTCAGTCAATAATCTGGAGCGCATATTATATGAAATCACTTGTCTTTGTACAAATACATCAAAATAGACACTGTTCGATGTTACTCCGCCGATAGCATTCATATTCAGAGCCTGTTCAAAAACAGATTATTTAATAATCTGCTTTTATTAGCGTATATGCCAGCTTGCCATAAATTAAGATACGTTTACACCTGACATTTCTGATACGAGACAAATCTGATCCATTGTCATCTGTTGCTTATAATAATATATAAATTTCCGGGTATTTAATACACAATTTATATAATAACATGATTAGTGCAAGTTTGTTCATTCAAAGCACTTTAATATCGAAGTAAAAAACTTCTGTTGTAATAACTTTTATAAGTATTTAATTAAAAATTAAATGAAAAATCCAAATGGATTACATTAGTTGTTCAGATCGAACTTTTTCGGACTCATCAGTCCATCATCAGTGAACTTTGAAGAACTTGCGGTAATAACCGCAAAACCAAACAGCGATTAGGTTTAAATTGTTGATTACACACTTAAAAGTGTTAAATTAGACGACATGAGGTCAATGAAAATAGATAAAACTATCCCGAAACTGCATGTCTCTCTCTACTTGAAATAGCAATTACTCGATTGGACCACAATAGCTTGCCAACTTCTTGATCCACTGTTTTAAAAAACATATTTCTATGAACAAATTTGCTTGTCATTGTAATGAAGGATCCTAATACCAAAGTATATGCCACAGTTGGACAATATGTATGTCTATTTTCTAGTAATAATTTCTATAAATAATAATCAACTAGCAGTTAAGACAGCGAGACACTGAAGAGGACTTTCTAGAATATTTTGTTAACCCCAAAAAAAAAGATTCCTTGCCAACGAAGCCACTCGACAGAAAAAGGTCGAAACGCTCTATTGAATCTCTTGATTAGTTGTTGAGATGGCTGTTCGCAAACAAGCGTTATCTTACGTAATTGCCAAAAAATGTCAGTGTAGTCAAGGTGTATACCTTGTTTGGGTTATACAGTTAACAATCCTACCTGACCGAAATAATATGCAATCAGATGTGAACGTATCTTTAGAATATCTTTTAATCTCACTTAGATTAATACAAAATTGTTCATGTACGCTTACCTCTTACCTTACGGGAAAGAAGCTGCTGGTAACAATTACTTTCAGTTTTCTTGGTTAAAAAGAAATTGTGACTATTATTTGTACAAAATGTGTACACAGCGTTACAAATAAAAAACCTAAGTACTATCGGCTATATTGTCTTTTATATATTTTTTTGGTGCAGTCATTTTTAATACAATGGTATGCGTGTGTTTGGAGGGCTGTATAACTAACTATTGTATAGAATTTTATATTATTCACAAGAAATAACCCATTAAATATGGGTAGATCGTGAGTAAATCGATTTAATGTTATTTTGAATACGTTTTTCTTGTTTCAAAAAATTGTATCTAGTCATACAAATTGTTTGTAAATTTTATTAAAGTAAAAAAACTAAATTGAGAAACTGGGCAATGCTCTAAGCTACCCGGACCAAGCGAGTGCCTCATTACTGTGATACCTCTCACACCTGCTGTTGCACCGCTATAATTAACATCCTATCCCCTTGCCCTTTCCACCTATTCCCCAGTATCGCTCTAATATGTAATTAGGAACATTAATATTTTTGGTGGTTAAGACTAGAAACACTATTTTGCCATTTTACCAAAAAATGGAGATGTTTATATATATCTAGAAATTCTGCATGACATAATTTCAATATTATTACATTTTTGAGAGCCTAATTGAGTCGCATGGTAGACATATGCGTTGTATCTGTTAGAAAGTGCCATTCAGAAGTAGTATGTTACTGACCCAAAAAGACGCCAGGTTTGTACATAAGAATTAATTGTTAACCTAATAAAAAAACACCCTAAATTGCTTTTAATAACTATGTTTTTACGATCATAAAGAGCACATTTTAACTTCATCTATTGCTTTGACAATTTTATTATAGTTATTGTGGGCATTTCATTATTAGATTTACACCTAAATGTGTTGGATTGCTTTCATATCGTTATTAAACACTTAAATGGTGTTTTATTACTATCTCTAAATCTTTTAATTGTACAATTTTCATGTCAAAATGTGACGATTTATCCCAAATTATTATTATAACCGTGATAGTTTCCGGGAGTTCGCTGTAGACCGCTTAGTTAAAAAAACTTTATCATCGAAGTCAAAAACGAAGTCGAAATAAGTATTTAATTAAAAATTAAATTGAAAAACCAAATTGATTACAATAGTTGTTCAGAACGAACTTATTTGTTATTATTATTATTTTTTCTGACTTATCAGTCCATTTTCAGTAAACTTTGAAGTACTTGCGCTAATAACCGCAAAAACAAACACTGGTTCGGTTTAAATTGAAGACTGCATACTTAAAAGTGTTAAATTCAACGACATTCTGTTGATGAAAATGGATATAACTATCCAGAGAACAGTATGTGTCCCTACTCGAAATTGCAATTAAATCTGTCTTGGACTGCAATAGCCTGCCAACTCAAACTATTGCCAACATGGCAAGATGGCATAACGAAATATCAGGGAGTATTAAAATAACGACTAAAATGCATTTTAAACATTTGAATGAAACTCTCTCGTAAAGGAGCAATATTTTATCTAGTGATTTGAATTAAATCGTCGTTGTTTGACATCATAATTGCACATCTAAGATATTTACCTATATTAATAAAACACTCTGTATATTGGTTTAAAATAATTAAAGTCTTAAGTTTAGGGAATATTGTGCAATTGTTTTACGATTTTGCCGGGAAGAATACTGTGCATGATAATAAATTTGCCCTGAAAGTTTTTACGATTTTTTTTAAATATTTCGTATATTCATGGTATAATCTCAGCAGTTCCTTGCAGCAAAGAAAACATGAAAAATAAACCCGGTGTTGCATGGATGCATTTAATAGATGTAATCTTTGTTTTTTATTTTTGACAATAGCGAGTTTCCATTCCATACATTGGAACTTGTTGACTTATACATATATGTCTTTATTTTGGCACTTCGTTTTATATACCTTATCAATAACCTTCGACAGTGGTAGCATATAAGCTAAATTGTCCATGAATATTTTTTTCTTGTAAGTACTAAAATTGGCGTCCATAATTAAATAGAACAGACTGTGTCTGCCAGATATTGCAAATGAAAAATATAAAGGCAATTTATTATCATGTAATAACCTTTAATAATTTGAAAACATACAATTCTTTTATCTGTGATTTTTGGAATTTGTTTCGATATAAATGCGCATAAAACCAAAAGAACTTCAACTCATATTACAGCAATTACACTTGCTCAGTTTGTTTATATATTATGGATGGTGTTATGCTAAAATCACAAAATTGTTGGCTTGTTATTTTCAAACAATAAGTCTCTTCAGATTTATTCTCCTTCCGTTTCTGATTTAACATTAAGAGGTCGTTTTTATGTTGAAGTCGAGTCCCTTTGTAATTTTTGTTTGTTACCTAATTTATAAAGCAGATCTGTGTCTAATCTAATAAAGGTTGATTTCCAGAAGTATTAATTATTTGAGTTTAATGTTTTTTGCAATATTATATAATTACAGTGGATTTAATATTTTATCTTATATTTCCACATTACAAAGTACCCCGGCAGTTATCTTTTGTAAAAGTGTTGTACAGTTAAGTTGGCTGAAACTTTGCAGATGCAGCTTTGGTCATGTCGATCAAAAAGTTCTAGTGCCTTAAGACTAAAAAACCAATTATATCTGGGTTAAAAAAATTTGAAGTGTCGGTTTTTTGTCCATTTTTCAAAATCAGGAATTTCAAAACGATTTTCGAAAAGATCTTCAGCTGAGGATCTAGGAATGGCAGGGGAGATGGTACAGGAACTCGTGGCTACAGAAAATGTAGGTTTAAATAATATATGCATCTCGAAAACAAATTTGGGGCCCAACCAGAACATCAGTATTGGTGGAAAAGAAATAGAACTCATAGATAAATATAAATACGTAGGAGATGAAATTATGATTGGTAGGAATAATCGGACCCATAAACTGAAGGAAAAAATCGGTCTAGAATGGACAGTATATGGAAAGATGACAGAAACTTGTAAAAGTGAGCTGTTCACATGCCTGAAGAGAAAATTGTTTCAGTCCGTCCTCCCAGTGTTGACATACATAGCAGAAACTCACCTTAACAAAAGCCTCTCACCTTAGCAAAAGCCTCGGCTACCAAACTGAGTACAAACTACAAACCATACAGAGTAGAGTGGAACGGTCAATGTTAGGAATAACTTTCTTCTTCTTCACGTGCCATATCCGCGACGGAGGTTGGCAATCATCATGGTTATTCTAATCTTAGATGCTGCTTCTCTGAATAGTTCGCAACCATGAGATTCTCTCCTTCCTACACTTCCCTTGCCCTGGATTTTCTCCTGTATAATCAATTGAAGTATGTTGTATCTCTCATTATGCATAACATGCCCCAGGTATTGCAGCTTTCGTGTCTTGACGATTTCCAATATTTCCAGTCTTTTGTTGATTTTTCTCATCACTTCGTTGTTTGTTATATGCTCGGTCCATGATATCTTCAGGATTCTTCTAGACACCCACAGTTCAAATGCTTCCAAGTTTTTAGTAGTCGACGCGTTAAGTGTCCATGCTTCTATCCCGTAAAGCAGGGTCGAGAAACACCTTGCCAACCTAACTCTCAAGTCCAATTTCAGTCCTCTTTCACAAAGTACCTTTCTCATTTTATTGAAGTTTGTTCTTGCTTTCTCTATTCGAACTTTGATTTTTTTGTAGTAATCGTTTGCGTGATTATTGTTCCAAGATAGTTGTGGTTTTCAACTTGTTCTAAAGTTTTACCTTTAATTGTCAGGCTTTCGTCATTATTTTGGGTTTTTGACAACCTCATAAATTTAGTTTTCTTGATGTTTATTGATAATCCATATTCTTCTCCATACTCAACTATCGTGTTCATTAGCTTTTGGAGGTCTTTAAAAGGTTGTCTGCTATTATGATAGTATCGTCCGCATATCTAATGTTGTTAATTGGCGTTCCATTTACCTTTATTCCTGCTGTTTCTCCCTCAAGAGCTCTTTTCATAATTTCTTCAGAGTATGCATTGAATAGTAGTGGTGACAATACACACCCCTGTCGCACTCCTCTTTTAATTTTGAACTCTTCTGATGTGTTTATAATATAGATTTGTTATAATTCAAAGGTCATTGTATTGTAACTGTTTTGCTTCGAGGACGTCCATTAGCTGTTTGCGCAGGACTTTATCGAAAGCCTTGTTGTAATCTATAAAACAGACGTACATATCCTGGTTCACATCCAAACATCTCTGGATTAGTACGTTGAATTCAAAGAGAGCTTCACGGGTACCGGCGCCTGTACGGAATCCAAATTGGGTTTCTTCAATATCCATATCAAGTGTTTGGTAAATGCGTTTATGAATGATCTTTAAAAACATTTTAAATGTGTGAGACATCAGGCTTATGGTGCTGTGGTCGGTGCATTCTCTAGCATTTTTCTTTTTTGGGAGACAAATAAATGTTGAGGTCAACCATTCATTGGGTATGTCACCCGACTGATAAATTTCATTAAAGAGCTTTAAAAGGACATCTATGTACCCATTTTCTATTATTTTAAGGATATCAATAGGCAGTTGATCTGGCCCCGGGCTTTTTCCGTTGCTGTTGTTCTTTAGTTCATACAATATTTCTTCCTTTGTAATTTATACACTTGTTTCTCTATTTTCGAAAGATATGTCTTGTAGATTTCCTCTTTCGTCGTCGAAAAGCTCTCCCATATATTATTTCCATCGTTTTAGCTTTTCGTCAGTCGTTATAATAGTATTTCCATTTCTGTCTAAAAGAGTTGTGTTGTGGTTTCTTTTTTGCAGCCCTGCCATTTCTTTAACCTTTTTATGCAGGTTGAATAGATCGTATTTGTTCTGAAGATCTTCTATCTCTTTACATGTTTCCAGGAATAACTCTGCGGGCCAAAATAAAAAACGAAGATATCGGGAGAAGGACCAAGGTGACTGACGTCATCGAAAAGTTCATCATTAAATCTTCGCTTGTCCTCTGCTGGACATAGATCTCCTTCATAATTTTCCATCTGTTCCGATCTTGTGCCTCTTACATCCAATTCCTACGACAATAAAAAAATATCGGAAAGATAGCCAGACTAAAATGGAGACGGGCAGAACACATACCTAGAATGACAAATAGGCGATGGACAAAGAGGTTATTGAAATGGAGACCAATGGAAGATAAGAGATGCGTCGGATAACCACTTGCACGATGGACTGACGTTTTAAGAAGGCTAAATAAAAACTGGATGAGAGCGGCGCAAGGGAGATGGGGTTCGAAACACGAGAAAGAGGCTTGTGTTCAGCAGTGAACTTTTGAGGCTGGTTGTAAAAATTTACTGAAAACTGCCACTTTGAAGCTCTATAACACAGAAACCATCGATTTTGAGTCTTTACTCACTGATAACTTTTAATCGGCATCAAGATAACTCTTTGCAAAGTTTCAGCTAATTTAACAGAAACCATTTTTACATTAGATTAGTGCCGGTTTTCTTTGTCAGTTGGTATGCTACTTTTTATAACTTGTGAGCTTTTTTTGTTATGCTTTCCATTGTTTTTCTGGAAGATAAGAAACAACAAAGTAATTCCTATACAGTTTCTTAAAGATAAAACGAGTTGCTAACGTGTTACAATAACAGATCGATTTCGGTTCTATATACAGCTTCTAATTTGGGTATTTGTTTATTTGTGCCACTATAGTTATCTTCAGATGAATTGGTCTGGCGGTTTTATGACCATAAAAAGTGTCAATGTTTATGATATTTTTGTTAAGATTATTAAATCTAAAGTAAAATTTAATAAAAAATTTTGTCCTGGTAAAATATATATTAGTTTAAAAAGCCCCTATAGGGCTACAAACATAGAAACAAAACGTTTTCGCTCTGTAACAAGAGCATCATCAGTGTTACAAGAACATGGTGAGCCACCCAAAAATACAAAGGTTAAAACCTTTTAAAAATAGACTAAAAGTCTTATAGTAACCCACTTACCACGTGTGGGAGTCATATGTTGCCCTAAACCCATTTTTAAAAGGCTTTAACCTTTGTATTTTTGGGTGGCTCACCATGTTCTTGTAATACTGCTGATGCTCTTGTTACAGAGCAAAAACGTTTTGTTTCTATGTTTGTAGCCATATAGGGGCTTTTTAAACTAATATTTTACCAGGACAAAATTTTTTATTAAATTTTTACTTGTAATTAATGGTACTTATACAGCCAGCTACAGGAAATTCTTCCTTGTGGATTATTAAATCTAAAGTATCAAGTATCAAGGGCTTTGGAGTTGTAAGTTTGTGATGTTTTCCTAGTTCAATAGTAATTTATGTATTCCATTGTTCGATATTTTCTGTTGACGTTTTTTATATTTTATATATTTTCTTGCAATCTAGAAAAATATGAGTTGAGTTCTTTATCGTATTTTTATTTTATTTGCAATATATAACTATATCTCTAAAAACAAATTCCATATCATTTAATCTGCAATGTCAGTAATATAATCAAAAAGCACAATATATTTAAATGTTTATATTTAGATAAGCCACAATGTTTGTGATATTTTTTATTAAAGAGAATATTTTACGTAGTGATATATATTTATGTATATGAAATAATTTTTGTTATATGTCATGTCTGGATTTTAATTGGAAGTTGAATGGCTGTAAATATCTAAGATTTATTTCCCACGATGACAAATTACGACATAACGAAATATTGATAATACGAAACTTAACAAAGATATATTTTTAATATAAGGCTTTTTTGGGCAATATAGAAGAATATAGAATAAGGCCTTTTTGCAACACGGAATATCTTTCAAGACTCAAACAGGACATTAAAAATATCAGTTATATGAAAGAGTCAAATATCCATATTTCAGCTTCGTCATAATTGTTTATAGAGCGGCCTGTATCGTCGCCCCCGTAAGAGAAATTATTACGATTCGATTTTGTTGCACAAACTTACTCAAAAAGAGGTCCTTATAACCAATCCACAGGGTGCCAGGCGGTGCCGCGGTGAAAAATTGTTTAAACAATTGTTTTAACAAATTCACAAAAACAATTTTTTTATTTCGAACAAATTTTTTTTAGATAACTTGGGTTATTCTGAACAAATAAGGTCTCTTGTCATTTTTCTCTAAAATTGATTGTTGTCGAGTTATACGCGATTTAAAATTTGAAAAATGCGAAAATGGCCATTTTGAAGCTTCATAACTCGATTAAAAATTATTATTATGAAAGTCAAAAAGTGACCATATCAAAGTTTAAAACCCCTCGTTCAAGATCCCGAAGAAATTTTTGTCATTATTTTATTACAAAGCTGTTATTTTTTAATTATTAACAATTAGCGCAATTCACAAAAATAATTTTTCACTTCGAACAATTTTTTTTAAATAATTTGGGGCATTCTGAGCAAAAAACGTCTCGTGAGATTTTTCTCTAAAATTGATTGTTGTCGAGTTCAACGCGATTTAAAATTTGAAAAATGCGAAAATAGCAATTTTCAAGGCTTAATAACTAAGCGTATTGCTCGACAACACAACTCGACAACAATCAATTTCAGAGAAAAATCACAATAGACCTTTCTTGCTCAGAATGACTCAAATTATCTAAAAAAAATTGTTCGAAGTGAAAAAATTATTATTCTTAATTTGTTTAAAAATTTTTTTTTAAACTATTCTTTGACCACGGCACCGCCTGGCACTCTGTGGATTTATTATAAGGACCTCTTTTAGAGTAACTTTGTGCAAAAAAATCTAATCGAAATAATTTCGCTAACGGGGGCGACGATACAACCGATCTTGAAGGAGGGGTTTTAAACTTTGATTCGATCACTTTCTAACTTTTATAATATAATTTTTAATCGAGTTATTAAGCCTTAAAAATAGCCATTTCGCATTTTTCAAATTTTAAATCGTGTATAACTCGACAACAATCAATTTTAGAGAAAAATCACAAGATACCTTTTTTGCTCAGAATGACCCAAGTTAGCTAAAAAAAAAAAAATTTGTTCGCAATGAAAAAATTATTTTTGTGAATTTGTTTAAAAAAAAATTCGACCTCGGCACCTCCAGGCACCCTGTGGATTTGTTATAAGGACCTCTTTTTGAGTAAGTTTGTGCAAAAAAATCGAATCAGAATAATTACGCTAATCGTACGCCGCGAACCAGTGCGTTAGTGCAGCTCATGTATTTTTTACTACCCTTCACCCTTCCTAAGGGACTATTAAATGAGTTACCAAATATTCGACTTCAAACATTCAACGTTAACACACATAATTTAAATAAAACCTTCTTATTTTTTTCAAACAATGTTACTTCTAAGCTTATTTTCATAGTCAATAAAAACGTTTAAATTCAAAAACATTTACGAGTATAGTGATTACATAAACCCATTACTACGCACAACACACATTTTTGGTCCTTCGGGCCGGATATGGACCATCGACCTCTGGATTTAATAGTTGCTCCATACATTCTATAGTTGCCCGTTTGTTATTCTCAGCTTCTAAATTAAAAATAAAGTTATTTTAATCATTTGCGAATCCTACTTCGTTTACGAATGATAATGTTATATGATTTTATTTCTTTGACGTTTAAATCTTTTATAACTTAATTAATTTTAATACTATTCCTGGGGGCCTTGGGATGTGTCGACTAATGTGTCGCAAATTCTGTACAAAGGGAAAGCGTACCGAAACCCTTAACATCGAGGGATAGCAGGGGGTTCATAGTTATAAAAAGAATTATTAAAATTCAAAGCCTTAAAATAACTTCATAATAAGCTGTACTATACGTTTGTTATGCACTACCTTTTATAAGTATTGTTTGTCATGTGGCGAATATTAAAATCAAGATTTTACAGCCATTGTATGATCGTATTATTAACTAGACAACATATAGACTAAGAGCTGGAGCCGAAAAATCATCGTCATAAGTAATATGGAGTTTGTCCTACGAAATGCGTCCACTATATATTGATAATTATGATCTCGTGCAGACTGACACCGCAATGGATACAGGCAGTAGCAATAAGGAGTGAAAATGGAAAATTTTCCATTTAATTGAAGGTCTTAACCCAATTAAACAAAATCCCAAAGGGCTGACACCTAAGTGCATACAAAAGGGATGGCGGACAAGGATAAAGAGGACGAACATTTTGGAAAAAATCGTACTACTTGATACTGAACCCCTAAAGTGTCTAAGTGCAAAAGGGCTGACAGTTAGGTTGGTGCCGAGGGCAGTAAAATAGGTTTAAATTGTCCCGAGCGCATATTTAATATGTTCAATTTCTTATTTATATATAACTTGATTGTTTTCTTTTTTTATGTTTTTTTTTAAATTGTCTTAAGGCATTTATATAAAATACGGCAAAAATGTATTTGAATATGTCAAATGTACCCATTATTGGACACCCCAGTATCTGGACATATTCCATTTATATTGATAGACAATTTTTTACATTGAAAAATTCAGCTAATTTTCTAAATAATATACAAATAATATTTTACTAACCTAAAATTAATTAATATATTATTTTTACCATCCGTAATGACAGTTGTTAGCTTCAATGTAATATCTACACATAGCATTTTTTTATTATGTAATTCAATTTAATTGAATTATTTTATGTACAAATTTTTCTATAAATATAAACGAAATATGTTCAGATACTGGGGGTGTCCAATAATGGGAACATTCGACATATGTATTCAAATATATTTTTGCTACATTTTACATAAATGTCTTAAAACAATTTTAAAATCTTATATAAATAGAAAAACATCAGGTTATAATATATAAATAAGAAATTGAACATATTAAATATGCGCTCGGGGCAATTTAACCCTATTTTACTGCCCTCGATGCCAACCTAGATGTCAGCCCTTTTAAATTTAGACACTTTAGGGGTTCAATATCAAGTAGTCAAAATGGCTGACATATTATCAATGACGATTTTTTCCCAAAATTTTCCCCCTCTTTATCCTTATCCGCCATCCCTTTTGTATCCACTTAGGTGTCAGCCCTTTGTGATTTTGTTTAATTGTGTTAAGACCTTCAATCGGGAAATTTATTAAGCATATTATCGATGACGATTTTTTCTCTGAAAATTTTCCATTTTCACTCCGTATTGCTACTTCCTGTAGCCACTGAGGTGTCAGCCTGCACGGAATCATAATTATCAATATACAATGGACGCATTTCACAAGAAAAACTCCATATTACTTATGAAGACAATTTTTCGGCTCCAGCTCTCCGTCTAATATTTGAATCCTAAAATTTTAAGTGACCTGACGCTCTGTGTGATTATTTGTTTATTAGAACGGACAGTGCATGGGGCTTTTTATATTAAATTAAATGTGTTGCATGCACTTTTTTTCAGACTATCCTCGGTTTTCTTTTTGGGTTGGAGTCTATCTTTGTCAAACACGTACATACGATTTTATGTATTTTCTGTTTCTTGCCACATCATATGTCTTAGGGTGGACTAAACCACACACTTTTTTGTATACTTTTACGAAACTTTGTTCCTTGAAATAAACGTATATATTCTTGTAATTTGATAAAGACATGCAGTTGCCTCAAAGGCCGTTGTTATTTTTGTCTTCCTGGGTTTTGATCTCGAAGCACAAACGTAGTGTTTTATATAAGTATACAGAGCCAGTTTAATTTGATTTTTCTTACGGATATTTGTCAAACAACAATAGAACGGGTACATAGAAGAGCAATAATTAGAGTATATACAGGGTGTTTCATTAAGAATTGTCCATATAGTAACTGGAGAAACCTTAGCACAAAATACGAAGATTTACCCTAAAACACTTAAATAAAATATTACTCCTTACCGAGATACAGAGTATTTTATTACGAATATTCTAAAAAAATTTTAACCCATTGTTAAAGTACCTTTTACTATTTTTTGTTCAAACTTGACACACAGTTTACAAATGTTAAGATACGTTAACTAGTCTTAAAATATAGTTTTCCGATGTTACCAGAGACGTGCTGTAGGGATATATACTTCATTTTTGACCCCTTTCCCGCTCACAATCTACGCCACTGTCCTAATAATCATTTCATCATGTTTTTTTTTTATTCCTTGCTACTTTTTACATAAATATCGTCCTTTTATCTCATTGCGATAAAGTAAGTAGTTTTCAAGTTATTTGCGTTTAAAGTAATGGATTCCATAAGACTATGTAGTTTATTCCTACATTCAATAAGATTATGTGTTTAAAATACATAATAATAAAACACAAATAACTTAAAAACTACTTATTCTATCGCATTAAGACAAAAGGATGATATTTACGTCAAAAGCAACGAAGAATAAAAAAAACGTGCTGATATGATTATTACGACAGTGGCGTAGATTGTAAGGGGAGAAAAGGGGCGAAAATGAAGGATATATCCCTACAGCACGCCTCTGGTAACAGCGAAAAACTATCTTTTAAGACTAGTTAAAGTATCCTAACATGTGTAAATTATGTGTTAAGTTTGAACAAAAAATATTAAAAGACGCTTTAACAATGGGCTAAAATCATTTTAGAACTTGTAATAAACACTCTGTATCTCGGTAAGGAAGAATATTTTATGTAAGTGTTTTGGGTTAAATGTTCGTATTTTGTGCTAAGGTTTCTCCAGTTACGATATGGACAATTCTTACCCCCTTGACCCCCTCAGAAACTCAGAAACTAAGAGTTTCTTCAGAATTAAAGAAAACGCGAAAATTTATACTGGGAAGGGGACAAATTTTCATGTAAAATTCATGCCCTCAAATGTAACCCCCAGTTTTTTTAATAGCAAGTGTGGTCGAGTGGCACATCATTTGAAAGTTATTTTTTTTTATCTACACGACATTCTATTTTTTTTTTAATTAACCTAATTTAATTTACGTAATAACTTTGAAGATTATTTTGGATTTAAGTAATTTATTGGTTGAATATTCAATCTCATATAAAATTGAGGTATTTGCAAATATACGAAGAGGCTTTGAAAATAGACTGTACGGAGGTCAGAGGAGGTTATTTCGAACATTTAATTGGCTCATTTGATGAAATTAAATCCAAAATTAGCTTCAAAGTTATTCAGCAAATTAAAAAAATTGAGTGTTGTGTAGAGAAAAAAAAAATAGATTTCAAAGGATGTACAACTCGACCACACTTGCTTTAAAAAAAACTGGGAGTGGGACAACTAAAAAAATGAGGGATAGTAGGGGGTTATATTTGAGCGCATGAATTTTGCATGAAATTTCATCCACCTCCCAGTATTAATTGATGCATTTTTTTAAATGTTAAAGAAACTTGGTTTCCGAGTTTTTGGGGGTCAAATTTTCGTTAAAACACAGTGTATACTAAAGTTCATATACATTTTTGTGTGCATAATATGGGGAGTTTTCAAAATTTTAACACATTTCAAATTTTTATACAATTATTTTAAATGTAAATCCAAAAAATATCCGAGCTTCTAATATAAATGCAATAATTTGTAAATGCTTTATTATTTATCAGCCAGTTCGTGATATTAATATAAGTAATCCTAGTTACTAGAGGATGTGATAGATACCTCCTTTTATTTTATTCGATATAGTCTCCTTTTAGCTCAATACAACGATTCCAGTTATTTTTCAACTTCTTTATACCGTCCAAATAATACGATTCTGGAAGCTGTGCAAAGTAGGTGTTTGGTTTGTCAATTATGTCTTCGTTTGAGCTGAAATTTTAATTACAAGCCATCTCTTGAGATTTGGGTACAATAATCGGTGGGTGCCAAATCAGAAGAATAAGTCAGATGAGAAACCAATTCAAAGCCCAGCTCATTAATTTTTGCCTTATTAATAATGCTCTTGTTAGTCGGTACATTGTCTTGGAGAAACATCACTTTTTTCTTCTGAGTTCCTGCTTTAGTTTGTCCAATAATGACAATAATCTTGACAATCTAGTCAATAAAAATGATGACCTTACAAATACAGTGACCATAACCTTTCTGACAAATTAACCTACTCTTGGCCGCTTCAGAGCACTTTTTCTGACCTCAGTCATAAGGTCCAAACACTGCTGGAAAGTGGTAACAAGTTCATGTTTTTGGTCAATGGTAATAAAAATTGAAAATAAATTTTTCGCATTCAAAACTTCGTTCAAAATATGACTAGTGTGTTCCTTATTAATTCTTGAGGCCTCTGCCAATTCATTCACCTTCACTTTATGATCGGCTAGAATAGTTTCGTAGACTTTCTCTTCACATTTTCCCTGGTAACAGCAGATACGAAATAGCCATTACGAAATTCATGGAACCAAAATTTGACAGTGAAGGAGTATTAGTCCCATAATATTTATTCAGTTTTTCTGCTGTTTCCTTTTCGGTTTTATTTCTCAAATAATAATGTTTAATGAAAGATCAAAAATTGTTTTTCTCCATTTGCATAATTTTTCCAAACACGTCAACTTTATGCAGCTATCAAAAATATATAAATGGCCGCATCGCGCTAAAATTTAACACGTAGTTATGCCTAAATAGATTAGTCTTTACAGAACTAATGTGTTTTTTTTTGATACCCTAGCTCCATCATCGGCGGAGGAGGTTACTTATAGACCACCAGATACCAGTTTTTTGGCTGTGTTACTCATATTTACTCATATTCATAAACAAAGGATTTTCCATGGTTTGAATGGTGTGTGCATACTTTGCATACCTCTTTTGTAGTTTAATGCAGATTCGTTGCTCACATCTCGCATAATTTTTGGTAATAAAAAAAGTTGTTGAAGAGCTATTGATTACTCTCGTACTCCACAGACAAACGGTGCTAATAGTTCTGGCGATGTTATGGCACCTTTTCGAGTTTGGATACTTTGGGACTAACTTTCAAAATTTCGTATTATGTTATCTACTATTCTTCTTTTATTTTATCTCATCCTTCTATATTCTCGTTTATCACTTTTCTCCTCTTTAAGTTTTGTAAATTGCATTTTTGCAACATTTTATAATTCATTCTTACATATGTATTAAGTCTATGCAAAAAATAGCTAGAAGAGTCTAAAGCTTTTTTGAGTTCCTTAAAAGGTAATTCCGTGTAAATGTTGAAGCCTTTTTACTTATGACTAAAACTTTTTTGATAATCAGTAAAATATTTCTTATACTTTAATTTTTAGTTGAATATGTATATTTAAAAGTAAAAATTAGCACAATAAAATATTGTTATATAAGAAAGTATCTTCTATGTACCTTGTCACGAAAGTAGTCGAAATGGTAGAATTGTTTTAATTTTTCTTTCATATTAAAAAAAATCAAAATCGGTAAAGTTTCAACGGTCAGCTAAAAAGCACTTTTAATTTAGTACTTGTTTTTAATCCTTTGAGGAATCTAAAAAACGGAGATAAAAGAACGCGACAATCACTTATTAGTTCCTAATTATCTACGCAACGTTCTTAATACTGGATTACCACTTTAATTTTCTCTGCTCCGGTGTCATTGTTTCCGTTTTAAAATTTAACTCGCTCTGTGTTCTGCGTGTCTCATCTCTTTCATTCATTGTAGTCATCTTGATGTAGAGCAAATATTTAGGCTTGTTTATAGAGTGCAATTTTAGTAGACTTCCTTATATCAGGTGAAACAGTTATTTTATCTGAAACTGTAACCAACGTATTCTTTAAATTTTATTTAATTATTATATTAGTTAATTTGACAGCCTGGATATCACTGGAAAGTAGAATTATGTTTGATGTTATTTAGAGTATCGATAATGCTCGTGCAGGTCATTAATTCAATAAAAAACACTAACTAAATGCATGGGGTATCATTGGCAGCAATATAAACATCCGTTTTTAATACCGATTGTCAAATAGTCGTTGGGCAAATATATTATTCATCAATTCTTAAATTAATACAAACATTATTTATTAAAAAAATGCTACTATTGCCTGAAGTTTCTTGTAAGTATTTTTTAATAGCTTCCACAATTCGTTTGTTAGTTTTTTATTATTATGTTTAATTATAATAGCTCTAGTCTATACCCTTGAGAAAGACAAACAAAATAGTTTCTTGTTTTATTAGTAGTGACCAAGTCTGCTTTAAAATTCCTCAAAACAAGGCTTCTTGAGAAAAAGATAGTTTTTTTTACCTTTATATCCTTTTTTGTAGATTGGTTTTAGCGTTTTACTGTTCGTGCGTATTCGCTAGTACTTTTGTTTTATACCTGCTTTTCGTTTCGTTAAGATCGATGAAGTTTTTTCTATTTATTTTACATAACAACTTCTAATCGTCGCTGTTTTTTGAATAACCGCTTTTTAGGACTGGCGTTCTTTTAGGATTTTATTATAAAACAAAAACCTTCAGATTTCACAATCCTAGCTTTCGTTAGCCCTTACCCTACTTTATTGTATATACAATTCCCGGTTCATAGCGTCCTGTGCCTTTCGGTTCCCAGTCTCCATGCACGTCTATCGGCTCAGTTTCCTGGTCATAGATCTCTTTCTGACATTGCCTTTGAAACTCTATCAAGCGCAAGCTACGTTATTTTTAGTCTTTCACAGTCAGTTTTTGTCATGTCTTTTCACTTCAGATATCTGCCTGACATAATACAGTCAATTACTGACTTTAATTGTCTGGTGTCCTGATGCCAAGTATATTTATGTAGTTTTTGGTGAGGATAGAATCCATTCATGATTTCCAGGTCAAATTGTGTACATAATGTTTATAAGTCTATTTTTGTTATGTGTCACTTCTTTGTCAAAGTTGCCCATTACTGGATTATTTTCTACCAGTTATTTTGTTCAGATTGCCCATCATTATTATTTCTGGGTAATTGCCTACTTTAGGAGTACCTCTTCTAGTTTTTGGTAGAATGTATATTTTTCTTTTACTGATGTATATTAATTGAAGCCATATATACTCCTAATATATGGTGTGTCCGTAGATCTTTAGTTTCGCAGTTACTATCCTTTTATTAAATGCTTTTCAATTTATCTCACAATAAAACACTGAAAAACGTTTGTTTTCTATACTTCCACAAAATTTATTACATTTTGTCTTTGTCTTTTGTGGAAGTATAGACAACAAACGTTTTTCAGTGTTTTATTGTGAGATAAAATGAACTTCCATCAAGTAACGGTCGAATCCATCAGCTTTTCAATTTGTTATTTCGTTTTTTAGTTTTTATTCAATAAGTACCATTGGCCGCTCTCTTGTTTTTTCGCACGCCGTTAGAACTGTCGAGAAATTTTTTAGTTAGTGTGTCTGTTTTGTCTTTTTTTTATTTGTTTTTCTAATGACAGGTATAGATATTTTTTGTTGTTATAGTCTTTTAGTAATGTCTTTGTCTCATTTCATTGTCCCATTTCGTCGCAGTGGTCGTCGTCAATGTGTTCCATCCGGTATTTCCTGTATTCTGGGATTCGTTGCCATACATATTTTTACAAACAATGGAGAGTAGGCCCAGTATTTAAACCCACTACCTGGAAGGCAGGGCAAGTTTTTTTCAGGGTGTTCTTCCCATACTCAGATTGTATTTCACGACTTGTGATATTGGTCTCGCCTTTAACATTCTTCCGCGTTTAAGACCACTGGGTAGAACCTCATCTGCTCTCTCCGCCGTTGATCTTTGTCTATAAACCTAGACAGGGGCCCTTATTAGGTACCTACTATCAACGGCAGCCTTGTTTTTTTACGAGGTTGCTATTCCTTACCCTCGTCCTTCCTCATCACTTGTGTGATAAAGCCCAAGGATTGGGACTTATGCATTTTGCTTAGTGTTCACCTTGTGCATTTAACTACTCATTTTTAACCTGTTCTTATTTGGAAAAAAATCAATATTATTTCTGTCAAACGTATCCAGATATCCTGTTTGTATTTCGGTATATGTAGTGTCCCTAAAAGATCACAACTGACACTATCACTAGATCTCGCTTGCCAAATATTTGATAAAATAACGTGCATCATCTGATATCATACCTTGTATAAGAAAAATGCATATTCTTTAAAATATTTTGCAATTTGCAATATCCTAGGAATTGATTACGGAATTCTACTAACGTATTTTCTTTCCAAAAGAAAATCAACGAAATATTTATAACTTTTGTGTAGTATAGTTTAACTAAGCTAAATATTTGTGCTGCCTTCAAGAACTTATTAAATCCTTTTATTGTAAGATTTAGGGATAGATTTAGTATATAGTATTGTGATGTATTATTAGTGATAGTTCTAATTGATATAATTGCTAAAAAAGAAATGTGTCTTATTATGTCTAGCATTTAAAAATGAAAAGTTTTCACTTTGTACTTTTAAGAAGAGTACACATTATTGTGATGCATGTATTTAACGACATAAGTAATTGTTTAATTGACTTAGTACCATATATGCGATTATATAAAGAATTTGCATTTTTAAGTAGGATTAATATGTAACTGAAGGTTAAAGAGCAGAAACGAAATTTTATAGGCTCTATTTAGGACTCACCACACGTGCCAAACTTAAGAGTTTCTCAAGTTTCTCAAGAAGCCCTTCTAAATTGTTGTCTGTTTTGTTTAATAAGTCACTCCTAACTATATCAAGAATGTACAAACTTTCCTTTTGTGTTCTTAAATTGGCCAAATTACCTTATTGCCAGGCGATAAAATAATGGTACCGATTATTTTATTACATTATATTTTTAAATTGTGTTTATTATTAAATTCTATTTAATAGGTTTACTGAAAGGTTGGGTTATCAGTTATGTGCAATTTTCGTTTTTAGTTTATAATTTCAATAGGCTGTAGAAGTTATTCTGTTCCAGTCCTCAATATTGTACCTTAATGAATGTTCGCCGAATTTTCATGCCTTTATTACTCTGCCTCGATTATGTAACAAATCCAACTATTTCTGTTCTGCGCTTCTAGTTTCTTAATTATTACTTACCAATTATTGTGATCCCCATTATCCACTGTCGTTGCCCTTTGTATACTATCTTAAATACTTCTACACATTCTAAAGATATATCTATTGCACAAAAGAATCTCCCCGATTGAGCTCAAATGAGCTTTCTCAACATGATATTGTTTACTTAAATTCAGCTTCATTTTGTAGGATTTACGTCATTACTTAATTTATCGTATTTGAGGTATTTGTGTAGGGTCTATGAAATATTTCATTCCCCTTATATTTTAACGCTCCAAAAAACTTTTATGCGATCCTGTATACAGCGGCCTCGTTCTTTTTGTGTTACGCACTTGTGTGCTACACATTAATGGCGCCCAACGTGGGGCTTGTCTAAAAAGTTTTAAACAGCTTTCCGCTAAATTCTCGATATCTTCCACAGTAGTTTTTGTATAGGTTAAATAAGTACTAAAGGACCTGTAACATTGCATAATATTTAGTAACGTTAAACACAAATTAACTAAAAATTGTAAATAGTAATTTCTTAACTGTACATAAAAATGCACAACTCTTATTAATCAATCTCAATATCGGTACCTAATTATATGTTATAAGTAAACCCTCTGTTATTTTTATCTATTCGTTTGAACGTTATTTAGAAGGTTTAAGGAATTCCTAAGTTTGACACGTGGGCTGTATTTGCTATAGTAGTTTTGGTTAAAGGCCTAGTTGCCCAGTGCTGACTCTACAATGTTTAGTTGGTACTCGGCTTCTCTGCGTAATCAGCTGCCAGCCATCTTGATCATGACTTACAAAAAGTGGCCTAGCCAATATTATTTGTAAGGGGCAATTTTGGTGATGAAAATATCAGTTTAATAACCTGCAAAAGAGTGAAGGGGGGTCAAAGCCCCTAAAACTCCCCTTGGCTAGGCCATTGATTTTACAATAACGTAGTGCCTTTAGGCTGCTGATCACGCTTTGCTGAAGGTGTGGGTCACAATTGCCTTTTTTAGTGTTTAAATATCCTTTTCCGTATAATTTATATGATTTACTGTGTACTGTACTGTACTGTTCTAATCCTGAGGTGTATGTATTATCACCGCTACTATTTGTAATAATAATGCTTGAAAATGCATGATATTTGTTTTATTAATCATTGCTTATTATTTTTGGTTTCTTCCAAATTTATCCAAACATTTTTTTGTTTGAAAATACCTGTACCCTTTCATTAAGTGCCTTTTGGCTTTTAAGTATCGACATGAGAGACTGTACAGGCTATAAACAATTCCCTTGTCGCTTGCCCTACCACTTTATTTTTTGTGTTTTTGTATGTGGACAGTTTACCCTTACGTTGTGGCTTTTTATCATAAACTAACACTGACTGCTTGAGACTACACCACAGTAACAAAATTTATAATTGTAATTATTTTTAATGATTTTTACCATTAGCGCCATTTCTAAGTTTGCTTTTGTATACTTATAGAAGTATCTGTTGCTCATTTTTATATTTGAAAACCTTTTTAATTTAGAAATGGTCTTGCTGAATTAAATGTTCAGAATAAAACATGAGTTTGTTCAAGACAGTTTTCTTTAGTATATTTATAAAATATTTCTTTCAAGAAAACTATCACGTAATGGAAACTATTTTTCATAGCGTATAATGCTTATCATTTTTATTGGTTTTATTTCGATAAATTCCCTATATTATGTTGAATGGGTTTCACGTCTGAGTCCATTTCAATTTAGGCAAGAGAAATCAAAGTAGACTTACTCACAATTAGTTTAATATAACCTAGGACGACCGGTTTTGCGTACTACAATTTGTTATGCATCTTCAGTAAGGCAATTAAACGGAACAAATACAAAATGGTTGAAATTAGGGTACAGAAAATTATTATAAATTATGCCAACATATTTGCGTAGTTATTAGTAGCACAAAATTAAAAATAAAATTCTCGTTGGGCTGAAAAGTTCGTAGGCTAACATAGAAAGAATTTTTTTTTTGATAAAATTTGATTTTATAGTTACCTTCGGGGGCGATACAACGATTATAGCGGTCATACAACTTTTCAATACAATTTATCTTTAGCCTCACAATAAGCCTCAGTTTCGGCGATCACCTCTTCATTGCTGCTAAATTTTTTTCCAGCCAGCATTCTGTTGAAGTCAGCGAACAGGTGGTATAATACCACATCATACAGGTGGCTACAATGACACATAACGCACCTGACGCCATATTTTTGTTCGTACTCTACTTCTGGTTTCACCGGAAATACCTTCAACTTATTGAATTTAAATGGACCACCCTGTATATTTTTGAAGATTTTAAAATAAGTTTTTATTCCTAATTCATTCATTCCGAGGTTGGTAGAAAAAAATTGTTGAAACGGGAGGTAAATCATTTTACATGTAGAGAATAGGTAAATTTATTTTTCTAAGCCCAGATAGCAATATAAACTTCTTTCAAACTTGCAACAAGTTTGATACATCAAACATGAAAGCTTGCTGCAGGTTTGCCATGGCAACTTTGCAAGCTTGCAGCAAGTTTAAATCAAACTTGCTAGTTGGAGTGTGACAAACTTGCATGAAGTTTGTTTTTTCAAACTTGATACAAACTTGATATAATAAACTTGCTGAAGGTTTGTTTTTGTTTTGTTGCATGAAGTTTGTTTTTTCAAACTTATACAAACTTGCTTAAGGTTTGTTTTGACATACTAGCCACAATTTGAATAAAACAATGTGAATAAAAAATACAATACCATTTTATATAACTATTTATTCAGTAATCACTCAACTAAAATACAATCTATTGTCTAAAATTATTTATTGGAACTTACATTAAACCCGCTAGCTTCAGATTCCGATGCTCAGTTTTGTCTCAGCTCTGAAACAATTAAAAGAAATTGTTATAAAGTCTTGCTGTGTGAACAGAATTAATATTTGCTATTAAAAGAGATAAAAACATGTTAAAGTAACAATTTTACAATAAAACCTAAAACTTATTTATAAATAATATATTATAATATGTTTATTTTAGATAGTATGTATGTAACTACAGTTAGAAGCTACGAAAAACATAAAAAAAATTACCTCTCTGTACCTAATCACCACAAGCAGGTGGGTCTATGTAAAACTGAAGAAAACAAGCTTCAGCTTAGTAATTAAAGTAATAGTCTTGGAGAATTGTACGGTAAATGTTGTAAAAAAATCAAAGAAAAATATCAACATCAAGTTAGGACATACCTAACCACAAATTATCACCACTATCACCGCTTGGCAGGATGGCAGGTTACTTTCCCGTGTTGCCATCTGTCGAGTAAGCTTTTTCCCTCAACGTACCTTAAAAATGCCCACTTTTATGATAAAATTCCCTCCTATGCTCCTATTTAAAAAATCTGTGAAAATATGTTGAATTATTTTCAAATATTTTGATTTTTATAAAGATTTTACAATTTGGACTGGAGCAAAGATTCCCTTATAAGTTAACTTTTTCCCTTTTATGTTGAAAATTCTCGTAGAAAGAGAAATTTACAACCGGTGGCAACACTCTCTTTTTCGTGGGCGTGACATCAGTCAGGGTAACGAACGAAACCGAACCGAACAGACCGTAACGTGTATGTCAACCAAATAGATGGCACGCGTGACGTGGCTTTGCAACTGTACGCTTGCAGCAAAGTTGCTACAAACTTGAATCATCATCTTTGTCATAACAATATTGCAGCAAACTTGATACAAACTTGTCTCGTCATATTTGACGCAGCAATTTAAAATCAAAGAAGAATCAAACTTGCCACAAGTTTACATGCTATCTGGGAGGCCAATGATATTTTTAAGAAAATCAATTCAATTGTCCAAAGTGCTCGCAAAAGTTCGCATTCTCACAATCTGTAAGACTGTTAGATTAATTAGTATCAGTAAAAACGTAAACTCTGAACTAGATTGACAACAGTTGACAACGTGGCGCAGTCTGGGGAAATTGTGACGCCAATTATATGTAAAGGATAGGAGCTGACGTCACAATGTCAGTAGATCTGGGGAAATTTTATTTAAATGTCTATTCTTTTGAATAGATATAAATAAAATATTTATTTCTCGTTTTAACAGTTTTTTCTACCAAACTCGGTATATGTGCATCAGTAATAACAAGTTATTTTAAAATCTACAAAAATATACAGGGTCTCCCATTTAAAATAAATAAATTGAGGGTATCTCCAGTGAAACCGGAAGTAAAGTAGCAACAAAAAATAAGGCGTCAGGTGCGATATGTGCCATTGTACTGGCATGCAAAGTTTCATGAATATCGTCATTTTGTTTCAAAAATATTTGGTTGGTTCCATACGTTATCCCAACCCTGTATATCTCAGAATAGGAAGAGTGCTACTATGTTGCCGAACGAAGATCGACGTAAAGTTGAACTTAAAAATGGCTTCTTCTTTATGTGCCATCTCCTCTAAGAAGGTTAGCAATCATTATAGCAGTTCGTTTGCTTAAAAGTTCGTGTTATTGCAGTTCGTGCCACAAAAAGATTGGTCGTAAAATAAGTCGATTTGGTCTACCTATATGCAAAAGTGAACCCAGAAAAAGTTACAAAATAGAACCGAATTTTTCAATATTGCTCCAAAACGGTTTAAAACCATTTTATCAAAATTTATATTATGTGCGAGCATGCCATGTCAATAAAACCGAAACAATGTTTTTCTCGATTTTTCTAGATGTTTAGAAGGGGTCTCCAAGCCTTTTCCCCCAACTTTTTTATAGTATAATATTGGAATAAAAACGGAATGTCATTGACATGAAATAACTATTTTACAACTTTTTTGTCTAATAGTATTTGTTTGTAAAATCATTAATTTAGAAGATCTAGCAAATTTTTTGGATGCAATATTACATCTTTACAAATATTGGGTTTTTTATTAACTTTCAATTAGGAAAAGAAAATATATTAATTTAATTTAAAAATTGTTCAGAATGACCTACCATTTTCTATATTAATATTATACAGACTCTACATCATTTCAACAACGATTGCAGAATATTTTGAAAAATTAAATGTCTGTCAAAATGCATTAGCAGCTTGTAAAATTAAGTTCCTTAATTGTTCTACATTTGTTATTTCCGTGGAATAAACATAATCTTTCATACATCCTTAAGAATAAAAATCCATTGGATTAAGATCTGGGCCGCGTGGTGCCCATTCAATTGGTGCATTTGGTCACCTTCCTATCCAACGTACTGTATATTGTTGAAATAAAAATGCCCTACATCTTCTAAGTAAAGAGACATATCGTTTCATAAAAATGATAAATAATTTACTCCGTTTAAATTGTTTGGAAGAAATACTGGCCTTATGTGTGCTCTGTTTTTTTTTTGCTCTAGGTAAGATAGGCCAAATCGACGGAATTTCATCCCTAAAAATCGTGGTATAATTGATTGCCAATATTTTTATGACATCCTGTGTAGTAAATACAATATTCTACAAAGCTCATATATGATTCTATTACGACACGTTTAAATGAAGATCAAACATAAGAACAAAAGAGCTGTAGAGCATACCAAACAAGAACAAAATATCATCTAATATTACCTAAATTGAATACATTACTGTTTTGAAAGAAATATTTTATTAAAATATATAAAAATCAATCATTATCGGATGACTGGAATAATACTCCTGGGAAATAAGGCAAAAATATACCATGTTCGGGACACTTGACGCCAAGTTGTAAATCGGTGTTTTGGGTACTATATACCGAATACATTATAAATACAAAAATGCCCGTCACAGTCCGGACGAGAATATTAGTTATTAACAAATAAAAGTCAAAAATGACAGTTTTTTCGTTTAAATCGCTACAGGTAAAAATAGGATATTTAAATATCTTTTTTAAAGAATTCATCGTTTAGTAGACGAGCAAAGGTTTAAAATGGCGATTTTTGAATTTTGGTCCGATCATTTGTTGCTTCGGAAATTGCAAAATAAGACTAAAATTTCGAAAATAAAAAATTTGCTATAACTTTTGTGAAAATGAGATTAAGACATATTGCATGAAATGTTGAGTCAAACAGTCCGCATAATGCACAAAATATTTCAAGATGATTCGTCAATTAGTTTAAATTTTATTCAATTTGTTTATCCCACAGAGCGTTTTTTTTTTGTAATGTTATTGCTCAGAAAATAATAATTATACAGCGAATTTGCGGGTACCACATGAAAGAAGAAGACCAATATTTTCATTATTTCTGATAAAAAATCAAAAAAGTCAATTTTACAAGTCAATTTGAATAACTTTGTGAATATTAACTGTACACTAAATCCACTTTATTATTTGTAAAACTGATAGTTTTACACAAATTGCCACAAAAAAAATTCGCCTAGATCAATTAAGGTCAAAGTTAGCCACTTTTTTTATTTAATTCACAGCTACTTTGTTTATAACAATTAAGCAACCTAACTAGCGCCATTTTGAAGTTCAAGGATAGTTTATGTGTTAAAGTTTGAGTAAACTTTGAACTTCAACAGAGTGGTTAATAAAGCTTTAAAAATGACGTCCTAACAAAATCGGTTCGAGGTCGTTGGAGGGGAATTATTAAAATCCGTGCACTCAAAAAATAAAATTGATTCTTCACACATATGCTGCGATTAATATCACCGGAGCTTGTTAATGGATTTTGATCATTATTTTTTTAGTTTGTATGTACTTGTAGTCTTGTACAGTACGTTATGTACAAACATCTCCACCTAACATTACAAACTGTTAATAGATTACGACCGAATCGCAGACCTACCGAATATACATAATATATAATTTCATAAAAATCGGTTAAGCTGTATCGGAGGAGTATGGCAACTAGCACTGTGACATGAGAACTGTATAGCCGTAAATATATAGATGGCTATTAAAAAATATGGGTTGGTGATAGAAGGGTGAAAATTAAGGGTTGTATGTATTTTTAATGCTACATCATATAAAATTAAGGTAGACAATTTTGTCCAAAAAAATTTAAAAAAATGTCAGGGGGCAACCCTCCTTATAACTTATGGGTATAAAAAATATATTTCAACCTATTCTCAGTCCTACAGGATATACGTGTAAAATTTCATAAAAATCGGCCAGGCTGTTTCGGAGGAGTATGGTAGCTAACACTGTTACAGAAGAATTTTATGTATATAGAAGTAACTGAATTAAATAAAAAAAAGGCTAACTTTGATCGCAATGAACCTAGGCAAAAAGTTTTTTTTTTGAAAATTCGTGTAAAAATACCAGCTTTTTAAATCCCAAAGTAAATTTAGTCTACAGTCAATATTAACAAAGTTATTCAAATTATTTATAAGCCAAAAATGGTTCTACTTTAGTAAAATGTTTTCGGAAGGGTAAAAATGACTTTTATCGATTTTTTTAAATACTTTAAAAACAAAGGTTTTCTTCTTTCATGTAATTCCGACAGAATTGCTGTATCATTGTTATTTTCTGAGCAATAACATTGCAAAACAAAGCTCTTGGGGATAAACAAATTGAATAAAATTTAAATTAATTGACGAATCGTCTTGAAATTTTTTGTGTATTATATGAAGTGATTGACTCTACTTTTCATGCAATATCAAAGTTTTAAGCTTGTTTTCGCAAAAGTTATAGCAATTTTGATTTTCGAAATTTTAGTCTTACTTTGTAAGACTACAAACTACTTACTGTTTGTTTACATTTAATTACGCTATTTTCACCTGTAGCGATTTAAACGAAAAAACTGCCATTTTTGACCCTTATTTGGTAATAACTAAAATTCTCGTCCAACCTGTGACGGGCATTTTTGTATTTATAATGTATTAGGTAAATAGTACCCAAAAAACCCACTTGCAAACTGGCTGGTCAAGTGTCCCAACAAAAACCTTATTTCTCTGGAACATAAATATTTGCATGAAATGAAATGTAGAAAGTGAACGTCGGACATGTTAATCATGAACTGCATTGCTTTAAAAGGAATCGATTACTAAACATAACCTACTAAAACTTTCTGGAAGATTTTCTGGAGTCCTCTACTGGACTTGAGTCTTGATTAAATTGTTCCAATTGAGTCTGTCTGGATCGTCCATTGTCCTGGTACTCCTTTTATATTGTTTACCTTTATATTACCTTGTTTTTTTGGAAGTAGTGCATATAACTCTTGACCCAAAAAGAAAAATATTTATTTTCCTTTCGTTTTTATAATAAAAAAGTATTTTCATATAAATTTACGAAAAGACCAAAGAATACCTTAGGATATGCTTAGGCAATACATGCATATGGATGCATACAAGGGAATAAATGTTGGTATGATTTTAGATAAAAACATTTCTTCTTTGGGTATCCTACGCTGTGCAACGTGTAGGCGTTAATGCCAGTTATCAAATGTAATGAGATCATTTTTCCGCTCTTCTTATGTTCGTCTTACTCTCGTATTTACAGTCCCACTTACTGTTTAGTGTAGCTCCAAGGTACTTAAATCTTTGAACCCGTTCTATAGCTCTATTATTTATAAAAAACTCATACAGAAGTAAAAACTTCAACTTGTATTCTGGTATAAAATCGTTTATTTAAAAACTATCTAAAAAGTCATCCAAATGGATTGCAAAACGTTTTCGTTCTAATTCAGAACATCTTCAGTGCCTAGAATGAAGTATTTCCACGTTAGACTAAAGAAAAGGTTAAAATTGTGACTGTTAGGATGAAAAAACTTGTGGGAATACTTACATTCTGCAGAGTAGTTTGAAACTAGTACACCATTCAAAGTGGTAACCCCATAATATATGGTTTAAATATGTTATTTTAACAAAACATGGTGACTACAAGTCGATGTTATTAGTTATAATAGAACACATGCTCAAAGGGCAACATGGTTCTCTGCTCGAAAATGCTAGGTACTTGCCAGTACAATGGGCACAGACCAACTGAGAAATTAGGAATTGGACATTCAATATGACAAGAGTGACATGACATAACAAGATAAAGCCAATTTTTGGTTAAAGCTTACAAAGTGTAGTTTGGTTTTTTTGGATTTGTAGTAAAATGTAAAAGTTGTTCTTAAATATGTGAAAAAGCTATTTAAATTATTTAAATATTATAATCTATTGTAAGGTCTCAATTAGCAACTCTCTATTCCAGAAAAACTTATGGATTTTATAGATTTAATGTGGATATAACTTCATGTTTCAAAATGTGACGTCATCGAATGTGAAATGACAAGATAAAAGTTAAATTTAGTTAAATGAAATGAAATAGACTACAAACTAAACAATTAATGTACTGACGTGGAAGAATAGGAAGCTAAATAAACCAAAAATCTGAGTTTTAAGAGATTTTAATTAAAGTACTGTTGGTTGCCTAACAAGATGGTAGTGATTGGAGTATTTAAAGATAGCAGTAGGTATATGCATAAAACAACTATTTTAGATTTTAGTGTGTTAAACTTATTAGCATACTATTGTACTGATTAATTATGTCTGTTAAAAGTGGGAGAGGAATTGTGGAAAATTAAAGTAACTAAGAATACAGATAGTGAATTAAATGTTGAAGTCAAAGATATGATTTTAATAAATGTAATGGAATAAATAAAAGTATGTAATAAATTTCATAAAGGAAAGGGGAAATAAACTATGTGACAGCAAATTCTAATTGACTTTAGGTATGTTGTTTTGGATTGACTGAAGGAATTCGAGGAAATATACCTTGATAGGCTACCAGACGAAGTGATTAGTGAAGCAACAAAGGAATGAGAGCTACTAATATAGGTCAAATTGTGGGTTGATGCCAATACGGAAAGAAGAATCTAAATTGAATGAGTATCAGAAATAGAGAACTATGAGTTTGATTTCTATAGGTGGTAGTGGAGTGCACAAATTGAACCAAATGAAATGTATATAAGTACAGAATTTTGTGAATAATTCAGTTTAATCCTTCTCATCTCTTTCCTATCTTTCTTTTATTTCCATTCATATCAGGCAACCACCATTATCCAGTTATCCTAATTTAAATTTCATATTAGTATCTTGCTCTTTTACATTTGTTTATTAATTCAGTTGGACACATTTACCATATACTTTACAAAGTTCTGTACTTATATACATTTCATTTGGTTCAATCTGTGCACTCCACTACCACCTATAGAAATCAAACTCATAGTTCTCTATTTCTGATACTCATTCAATTTAGATTCTTCTTTCCATATTGACATCAACCCACAATTTGACCTATATTAGTAGCTCTCATTCCTTTGTTCCTTCACTAATCACTTCGTCTGGTAGCCTATCAAGCTATATTTCCTCGAATTCCTTCAGTCCATCCAAAACAACATAAAGTAAATTAGAATTTGCTGTCACATATTTTATTTCCCCTTTCCTTTATGAAATTTATCACATACTTTTATTTATTCCATTACATTTATTAAAATCATATCTTTGACTCCAACATTTAATTCACTATCTGTATTCTTAGTTACTTTAATTTTCCACAATTCCTCTCCCACTTTTAACAGACATAATTAATCAGTACAATAGTATGCTAATAAGTTTAACACACTAAAATCTAAAATAGTTGTTTTATGCATATACCTACTGCTATCTTTAAATACTCCAATCACTACCATCTTGTTAGGCAACCAACAGTACTTTAATTAAAATCTCTTAAAACTCAGATTTTTGGTTTATTTAGTTTCCTATTCTTCCACGTCAGTACATTAATTGTTTAGTTTGTAGTCTAGTTCATTTCATTTAACTAAATTTAACTTTCATCTTGTCATTTCACATTCGATGACGTCACATTTTGAAACATGAAGTTATACCCACATTAAATCTATAAAATCCATAAGTTTTTCTGGAATAGAGAGTTGTTAATTGAGACCTTACAATAGATTATAATATTTAAATAATTTAAATAGCTTTTTCACATATTTAAGAACAACTTTTACATTTTATTACAAATCCAAAGCAAACTACACTTTGTAAGCTTTAACCAAAAATTGGCTTTATCTTGTCATGTCATGTCACTCTTGTCATATTGAATGTCCATTTCCTAATTTCTCAGTTGGTCTGTGCCCATTGTACTGGCAAGTACCTAGCATTTTCGAGCAGGGAACCATGTTGCCCTTTGAGCATGTGTTCTATTATATCTAATAACATCGACTTGTAGTCACCATGTTTTGTTAAAATAACATATTTAAACCATATATTATGGGGTTACCACTTTGAATGGTGTGCTAGTTTCAAACTACTCTGTAGAATGTAAGTATTCCCACAAGTTTTTTCATTCTAACAGTCACAATTTTAACATTTTTCTTTAGTCTAACGTGGAAATAATATTCACAGTAAAACAGATCTTGAGCAAAGCATGGGAACACGATATTGATGTTCACAACGTGTTTGTAGACTTCAAACAGGCATACGACTCAGTCAAAAGGAACAAACTATACTATATATTGGCTGAATTGGCAATACCACACAAGTTAATAAGACTCATTAAAGCCACAATGGATGAAACTCAGGCATGTGTACGAATACAAAACCACCGGACAGACTTTTTTAACATTTCGCAGGGGCTAAAACAGGGAGATGGGCTGGCCCCAACATTGTTTAACCTGGCACTGGAGTATGCGGTTAGGCAAATGCAAACTGGACGAGGAAATCTACTGACCAACCGAACGGTTCAACTGGCCGCTTATGCTGATGATATTAATATTATGAGTGGAACATCAACAGGAGCACAGGAAACATATGCAGAGTTAAAAACACAAACAAAAGTGCTAGGTCTGGAAATTAACACAGAAAGAACAAAAATAATGACTCAGACGAGAAGAAATATAGTCCCAGAAAACGTTATACATGAAGATGACATTGAAACGGTTGAAAAGTTTACATACCTGGGAGTAGAAATATATGCCGACGGATCAGAAGATGGAGAAATAAGGAAGAGAATAACGCAGGCAAACAGAGCTTATTTTGCCCTCTCCCATATATTTCGATCAAAAAGTGTCCACCGAAATACAAAGATGAGAATCTATAAAACCTTAATTCGACCAATAACATGCTATGGCAGTGAAGTCTGGGTGCCGAAAGAAACATCCAAAAACAAACTCGACACATTCGAAAGGAAAGTACTTAGGAGAATACTAGGACCTATGAGGGAAAACGGAATCTTCAGAAGTCGATACAACAACGAGCTTTATCAACTTTATAAGGAAACGCCCCTGTCAGACTTCATTAGATTACAAAGATTGCAATGGGCCGGACATGTGATAAGAATGGGAGAGGATAGGCTACCAAAACGAGCACTGAATGCTAGAATGCAAGGAAAGAGACCGGTTGGGAAGCCACGAAAGCGCTGGGAAGACACAGTAAACAGCGACGCACAAGCCCTTTTAGGAGTCCGTGTATGGAGAAGAGCAGCCACAGACAGGCAAGGGTGGAGGCAAAAAATAAAGGAGGCCAAGGCTCAATTTGGGCTGTAGTGCCGTAGAAGAAGAAGAACGTGGAAATACTTCATTCTAGGCACTGAAGATGTTCTGAATTAGAACGAAAACGTTTTGCAATCCATTTGGATGACTTTTTAGATAGTTTTTAAATAAACGATTTTATACCAGAATACAAGTTGAAATTTTTACTTCTGTATGAGTTTTTTAAACTATGGTATACAGCCAACTATTGGGTTTTTCCCATTGATTTTATTTTTTCTATTATTTATATTCAACTCAGCTTCCATGTGCGATTGTCTGCTGATTATCATATATTTGGTTTTTGCTATGTTTATGTTAAGCCCGTATTCCTCCTCCACTCCATTTTTGACATTCACTTAATCGTGCAGCTTCTCTATATTGTTCGCTATTATCGCCAGCAGATAGAAACATATAGACATTATTGGGAAAGCGGCCTTCAATAGGGATAATGACAAAGATAATGATAATGAAGTGTAACAATGGTATTGTAGAATTGCTTTAAAAATCGCAGATTACTGCAGCTGATGTAAACAGTTGTAGTCCACAACTATTTATACATACGATATTTGATTGGTTTTTATATTATAAATATGGTAAAGAATACTATACATTTTTTAATATTGTAAGGTCTAAAGTTAGTTTCAATATTTTTGGGATTCACTCTTGCCAAAGATAAAAACACAAAAAATAATCCAGGCAACGTATCCTTCCACCTCCTGTACATCAAATAGAAACAAAACTACATTAAGGAGAAAAAAGGAAAAGCTTAACATTTGAAAAAAGAATCATCTAGCAGAATCTATAATGCTTGTGTAATGTGCTAAGAGCTGAGATATAAACGTCTTCACGGTGTTTTGACTTCATTTACTATCTTTAACTCTATGTAATTTTGCACTTTTTCTACTACTCTTATACAAATATGCACATTGCACAAAGCTCATAAAACTGTAGCGGAAAGGGCCCCAACACATTCTTCTTTGAACAGTGACAAAGTGTGAAATTAGTGAATTTTTGACACTACAATATATGATATTTTAAAAATAGCTAAACTTTGCAGCTAATGTTAAAATTTAACAAATAGCAAAGCATCACAATAATAAAAAATATCCGAAAATATTTTCAAATCCAATTAAATTTCTGAAATTGCAAATCAATCTTTGACAACATTTTTGTGATTGTAGTTTTTTTAATATATTAATCAACGTTAGTCCTGTCGCCATGGGGGGTACAACGGCCTCCTTTATTCAGATGGACTTACCCAAGTTTTTTTATGTATTTTGACCCGTAGAACACGAATTTTTTGGGTAACAGTTGATCCGGATGTTGATAATATTGTTGTAAACAAATAAATTGAGGAATTTAACAGCGATTTTTCGCAAAACAAAACATTTTTGTATTTTTTTTGTCATTCTAACCAAAAAATGTTTTTACAAGTTTTTTCGTAGGATTCATCATACCGCATTTGAAAGTTCAAGTAAAATTATGCCGGTTTCGATTATTTGCATTGCTAAACATTAATTTTTTTATCGTCAAACAAAGCTATAAACACATAGTGCTTGAGGGATGTCTTCAATGCATCTCTCATTTAAAATCGAACGAGTAGGCGCGCCTACATTGCTACGTAGTATTACATTATTACAGTATTACATTAAAACGCATGAATTTGGCACGGGAAACACTATTTGTTTATAGCTTTGTTTGGCAATAAAAAAATTAATTTTTAACAATGCAAAAAATTAATGTTGTTCTGAAGCTATTTCCTTGTGGCATTTTTTATGATTAATTATTTATATGGGAAATAAGCCACAATTAAAATGAAAAAAATAATTTTATTAACGTTTCGACGCCCAAATCGGGTGCCGTTGTCAAAATACAAAATATTACTAAAATAAACTAAAGTGTTGTTGCTAAGCAAAAAAAATTCTTCTAATAATTTATTTAATCTCACTCATTTATATTGGCAATTCAGACATATATTATACATTTTAAAGTAGAAGACTTTAAAATGATATTGCCAATATTTATGAGTTGCGTTCCTGGGACGACTTACTGAAAGATAGTTCATTCGATTACATGAAATTAACCCCAACTCAAGAATATCCGTCATAAAAAATTATAGCATGTGATATGTCTTTAAAAAGACAACCAAATGCAACGACAGTAAAATTCTCGCGTTAGAGACTTCATAGTAAATCACAAGGGAAAACCAGGAAAAACCCTGTGATACTATCCCGACATCGTAAGTATTTGGTCTTACATTAATTTACTCTCAAAAAATAATACCAAATTCTGACTTGTAACATGTTTAAATTATAAATATTATTAATAATACTAGATATATAAGTAATACTAAAATATAAAATATGTACTAGCTCGATATTATTGACTTACTAATCTTGGTATTTTCTTTCTATTGACTTCCTCTTTCAGTATGGGTAACCACATCCTACTGCATTCTACCGAGGAATTTGTGACACAATTGGTTTCATTTAGCATAATTAGAGCCGCTTCTTTGATTTTTCTCTTTTTACTATCTGATTCTTTCAGGACTATACTTGAATCTCTCCACTGAACTCTATGTTCATTATCCCATGCGTGTTGACATATTTGAGATCTCTCAAATTCTCTATTTTTAATATAAGATTGATGTTCACTTATTCTAACGTCTAATGGTCTTATGAAATAAATTCAACATTTCAACAACATTCAAAACAACAAACACATTGAGATCTATTCTATCTAAAACTAAACCTAACAATGATCAAGAAAGAACAAAAAATTGCATTTATAAAATACCTTGTGAATGCGAACAATTTTATTTAGGTGAGACATCAAGACCATTAGACGTTAGAATAAGTGAACATCAATCTTATATTAAAAATAGAGAATTTGAGAGATCTCAAATATGTCAACACGCATGGGATAATGAACATAGAGTTCAGTGGAGAGATTCAAGTATAGTCCTGAAAGAATCAGATAGTAAAAAGAGAAAAATCAAAGAAGCGGCTCTAATTATGCTAAATGAAACCAATTGTGTCGCAAATTCCTCGGTAGAATGCAGTAGGATGTGGTTACCCATACTGAAAGAGGAAGTCAATAGAAAGAAAATACCAAGATTAGTAAGTCAATAATATCGAGCTAGTACATATTTTATATTTTAGTATTACTTATATATCTAGTATTATTAATAATATTTATAATTTAAACATGTTACAAGTCAGAATTTGGTATTATTTTTTGAGAGTAAATTAATGTAAGACCAAATACTTACGATGTCGGGATAGTATCACAGGGTTTTTCCTGGTTTTCCCTTGTGATTTACTATGAAGTCTCTAACGCGAGAATTTTACTGTCGTTGCATTTGGTTGTCTTTTTAAAGACATATCACATGCTATAATTTTTTATGACGGATATTCTTGAGTTGGGGTTAATTTCATGTAATCGAATGAACTATCTTTCAGTAAGTCGTCCCAGGAACGCAACTCATAAATATTGGCAATATCATTTTAAAGTCTTCTACTTTAAAATGTATAATATATGTCTGAATTGCCAATATAAATGAGTGAGATTAAATAAATTATTAGAAGAATTTTTTTTTGCTTAGCAACAACACTTTAGTTTATTTTAGTAATATTTTGTATTTTGACAACGGCACCCGATTTGGGCGTCGAAACGTTAATAAAATAATTTTTTTCATTTTAATTGTGGCTTATTTCCCATATAAATAATTAATCGCAAAAAATTAAAATCGGTATAATTTGACTTGAAGTTTCAAATGCGGTAAGCAGAATTGCTGTTTTATTTTTTAATCAAAAGTTATTCGGGTTCAAAAATTGCAATTTTTCGATTTTTTTGAAAGTTTAACTGCGTGTATCTCGAAAACTATGCATCCTACGAAAAAACTTGTAGGAACATTTTTTGCTTAGAATGACCCAAAAAATACAAAAAAAAGTTTTGCGAAAAATGGGTATTATATAATTCCTCGAGTTCTTTGTTTATAACAATCTTATCGACATCCGGATCAACTGTTACCAAAAAAATTCGTGTTCTACGGGCCAAAATACATAAAAAACTGGGTAAGTCCCTTTGAATAAAGGAGGCCGTTGTACCCCGCTGGCGACAGGACTACGTCACCTTTTATTGATCTAAAATTTACCAAATGAAAACAATTCGGTATCTATTTATGATTTTCTAATAATCCAGTTTTAAAATGATGACTAAATAGGTAGGTACCTAATTCAGGCTTAATGGTTAAGATATTCAAATACGTTCGAAAGATATGAGGAAGGGTTGAAATATATTTTTAAACTGGCACATTTTTCTGCAAAAATGATAGCTGTAGACTATGTAAGCTATATCTGAAGACCCACAAACATTTACAATTGCAGCGTTGACATTTACAATTCGAATGAACTTTTTACATATTATTATAAACTATCTATTGTTGTTTCTTGGTGCAGAATTTACCTATTTAAACCTTTATTATTTGAAGCGAAGCTTCTATTTACTGCTGTTGTATTAATTTTTCTCTACAGTAAAATGCTCAAACGATCGTCACGAAAGTATCGTCCCGATATATCGGAGGAGTTCATTTACGTGACTAGGGTAGTCCATTATACAACATGTAAACTTTTTCAATTTTATTAACAACTAATAGCTGTTTTATGTACTTTCGAATATATAAAAAAGCGTTAAATAAATAAACTTCGTAAATCGATTTTAAAAATAACGTCTATATTTACGTTTATATTTACATCGGAAGTTGTTGTTTATCTGTGATAAAATGCGAGAATGATATTTGATCCTACAGCCACAGGCAAATATGTCAAAATGGTTCAATGTCGTAAAATGATGAATTCAGAACGCCATAAAGAAAAGAAAAACAAAATACTTTGGCCATATAATTAGAGGACTTAAATACAATCTACTTCGCCTTATAATACAAGGAAAAGTGAAGGGAAAGAGATAGATTGGCCGAAAGAAACTTTCATGGCTGTGTGATAGGTATTAGACAATGGAGAGGTACCTAATGAGAAGAATTATTTCGCGCAATATCCGATAAGAGAGGTTTCAGAAAATTTTAAAAATGATGACGACAAATGTCTGACTTCAGACACGGCACCCAAAGAAGAATATTCAATAGCTAATGCAATTATAAAATTAAGTTTTATATGATAATTAAAATTCCCATTGTTTTTTGTTTAATTGCGAGTGCTGACATAAATTTTTTTCTACGTGGAGTTGATACTTATCTCCACACCATACGCCCCGTAAAACTAACCGTTAACATCGAATGACATTATTTTGTCAACATTTATCTACCACAAATAAATACTCAGTAAACTTTATTCTAAGATTAAACGTATTTGAATAATAAATTCCCATTTAGACCTTGTTTACATGACAAGAGCTTAACGCGCGATTACAATTACAACTACATACATTTCATTTGAGGCCGTTCACATGATAAAGCGGGTTTTAAGTCATTAAAACGCGCGTTGGCATGTGAACAGTCTCAAATAAAATGTATGTAGTTGTAATCGCGCGTTATCACAACGCGCGTTAAGCACTTGTCATGTGAACGGGGTCTAATTCTTTGAGAAAAAAAAATTATTTCTAACCGATATTAATGTTGACATATTATTATTCCGGTTTATTTTGAGGCCATCTTAAAAAACAAGCTATAGTGCACGTCAGGTAGGAAAAACCAATGATATATCTCTAGTTCATTGGAAGGTATGTATATGCATTTCTTTAGTTAACGCAATTTGATGCTACTTCAAGCAAAAAAATATCTTCCAATACACAACGACAGATAGGATCCCGACGATATTGTTTCTGTTTATCAAGAATTCGACATTTCTGTTTATCAAGAAGTTTTCAATTTCAACTTCTTGATAACTAAAATGATACGATACCAACAATTCTTTTATTTTTACCATTCACAACTGTCATGACATACAAGAATTGATTATAACAACACTGCTGATAGCCTTGGTAAAAAGGCAGCTAGTACCCCACAAGAATGGGGTACAAAATACTTTATTTTGCTTTGCCAGTGGTTTAAGGGACTCTTTACAGTTCCGAGCTGTTACCTACTCAGAATTTGTAGACCTTTAAAGTCTTTGGTACAGTTTTGCTGTCAGAGGCAATAAATATTTCGGCCGAACTGAGACATTTTTCAGGTATTCTTGAGCTCATCTTTTAATTGAAATTGTAAATGCCAGTAAAGCCAGGGATAGTAGTAATTGAATACAATAACTAAACCTCTTTAGCTTCCTTGTATATCGTAAGCCCTCTAAATAAACACTTGCTCTACTCTGGACAAAGAAAATGCAAATAGATACTGACAACAATGTTATACAAACCTTTTCACAATGATTGTAAGAACAAGATGGTCAATAAAAAAGGTAATTGGCACAAAAGTAAATTAACTGTTCACTATTAATTACTTCTTCGTTAGAAAATAAAAGATATTTGGAGTAGTTTAAATCTCATGTTTAGTATAAATGATTAACACATCTCAAATTTAAAAAAAAAATCATAAAAACGTCCAAAAACGAGATTTAGATAAAATATTAATATTACAAATATTTTATTTTAAACAATGTAACCAAATATCACATGTTATACAGTAAGGTAAGTAATCCAGTGCTGATATTTTGACAGTTACAATCACCTTTGAACAGAAAATTTTCATATCTTCGGTTGGTTTTGTGTTTTATGAATATGTCAAAATTTTCACTAATTTCTGAAAAATCGCCTCGTTGTGGGTTCTTTCAAAAAGCTTTGGACAACAACCAATTGACTAACAAGTGAAAGATACGCAAGCGCAGTGTTCCGAACATACTATCGTAGTGTTTGCCATGAGTGAAACTTATAGAAGCTTTGTATATTACGAATGATTTCTACATTTTCTCATTTTGCTAAAAACCTTTGTAGCTTTGTAGTAAGTAAAGATGTGATATGTAGGTAATTGGAATCATATTATTTACAATAAAATTTTTAACATTTATTTATATGGATTTAAATATTTTCTTATTATTTACAACGCCATATTTAATATGTTATGTTTGCAGAATCCAGCCGCATAGACTAATTGTAGCATCGCAGATTTGTTCTACACGTAACAGCTTTTTAAATCATTCCCTATTATCTCTGTGGGTTTCCCGTAGCCTACAAATATATCTATCATTAATTTTGTTGAAAAACATTAATCAGTTTCTTAAAGATTTGCTTTTTTCAAACTTTCTAATCTCGTAAGATAAACCAAGCAACTTTTTTTAATTAAAATGACAGCATATATAAATAATGTGAATCTATAAATTAACCATCTGTCTTTTGCTCATGCTCATAGTGTGTAGAGTTCTTTTTGATTAAATCTCTAATAATGCAAAATTTTAAAACCAATTATTCACTGTAGTAAACGTGCATAGAAATCGGCCCAATTTCCTAAACCTGTTGTCCGATTTAAATGATTTTTTTAATATGTTGTAGCCTTATTCTTTAACAATACCGGTGTAAAAATATGGTTGCTAAACAGGTAAATTTTCATTGTATACCGGGTGTAAGATCAGAATAGCCATGATGATTGCCAACCTCCGTCGCGGAGATGGCACGTAAAGAAGAAGACCAGGTGTACGAATCAAACTTTGTTTTTTTCTCCAAGTTCGCATCACCCTGTGGAATATTCTAGCATTTATAAAATACTGACATCAAAACCCAACTATAGCATGTTTCCTCAACATTCTGTTTTTTTTTTTTCATTCGCTTATGTTGGACCATAAAAAAGTTAGGTACTTTAACAACTAGCCATGTTTTTCATCAATACAGGGTAGGGTGTGTTTAAATAAGTATGGCAAACTTTAAGGGGTAATTCTGCATGATAAAATAATGCCAGTTTGCTTGATAATCGTATGTCTGACGATTTATTTTATGGCTTTAAAACCGGTTGAGATATGCAAATGAAATTTGGTAGGTTTTAGGATGTATTTATTGCACATTTTTTGACATATAATTAAGAATTTTATAATACCATTGGCATACCTACGGGTAATATGATCGGTCATATTACCCGTATGCGTAAGTACCTAATGTTTTTATTATCTAACATAAGCGAATGAATTAAAAAACAGAATTTTAAGAAAACCTGAGGCTATAGTTGGGTTTTAATTTCAGTACTTTATAAAATGCTAGAATATTCCACATGGTGATGCGTACTTTAAGAAAAAACACAGTTTGATTCGTACACCCGGTATACAATGAAAACTTACAACAATATTATTACAGCGATACTGTTAAAGAATAAGGCTATAACATATTAAAAAATCACTTAAATCGAACATTAGGAAATTCGAGACATCAAAAATGACCAAATTTTTAAGTGGGCCGATTTCTATGACGCAAATTTAGTTTTAAGCTCTACCAAAATAACCAAAAGATTAGATTAAGTCAATTCAAAAACAGGAAGCCGATAACAAGTGAAATTCAGATAATATAAATTATTGACACAATCCAATCCACAGATCTTTAATATAAAATAATTAAGTAATTGTCGTTCCATGGATTTGTTTTTTTTTTTAGTATTGGAGATCAATATAATAAAATTTCATAGTTTAAATAGTTAATGATAGTTTTTAGCTTCTCTGTATATGGTATTTGGAGGTAAGGTTCATATACAACTGAGCTGAGACAAAAAAGAGAAAGGGTGATAGCTGTTATTAAGGACCAGACAGATCTTCCTTGAAATTGTGTTGTTGTTTATCAAATAGATCAAAGGTAACACAGATAACTCTGATAAAGAACACATAAAAAAGATACATCACTGATGTAGTGAAACAAATTCCTAGTATCAAGTTGACACGTAGATCAATGATCGACTACATTCTTACATGTAGAGAGCTCCTTTTTTTCCCAAATTTTGGATATAGGTCCACAACATCGGCAGAGATATGAAGCGATCATAAGCTAGTGTTTTGCAAAAGCCGAATGGAAACATATATATCATAAAAATTAGATTTCAGAAAACACCACGGAATTAAAAATTGAATATCTGCAAGGCGACGCAACAATGTATTTATACCAAAAAATAATGGCAGAAAAGTACAGAAACACATATCGCACCCCGACTTCAATAGTGCCATAACCTTAAAAAAATGTAAAATCTGTTTTTTGGCTCATTTAGACGTTGCCTTGTGCAATAACGTCCAATAATGTATTTATCATAGAATCTGCATAGTGCGCCTATGTCGTTATCACCATTTCCGGTTTAGCAAGTGCGGCACCTGCATTAACAAGTGCGGGACAAGGCAGTTTGCGTTACGCTGTAACGCTGTAAAGTTACGCTTTACGCTCGAGAGTGGATGTTTATTTTTAAATATTGCCCTAACATGTGATAGTGCATTTGTTAGCAAAGAAAAATGACTCAAGTCAAGGCAGGTTGATTCGCCCTAAGCCTCGAATTTTGAATGCCTTTTGCCTTTTAGTGCCTTAGCAATAGCGCCTTATCATATTTTAAGGGTGAATTTTAGCAATGGTAAAGCAATGTCAATAACTAAAGATAACTTTATACGAAAGACTATAATATACAAATACTAAATATACAAAATAATCAAATACTAAATAAATAGCTACATACAAAATTAACACCAGTGCAGAATTGGGTTAACTTAGATAAGGAAGTTACAGAGAAAATAGTCACATAACATCGTCAATTTGTTTTTCCTTCTTAAGAATATGTTCATTTGGAAAGAACATATTCTTAAGAAGGGAAAACAAATTGACCTAAGAATGAAAGATTTAAACTGGCTAGTAGGTAGGAAATCGACAATGACCCTAGAAAATAAAATCCTTGTCTACCAAACTGTCATAAAACCTATCTGGGTTTCCAACTCTGGGGATGTGTGAGCCAGTTAAATGCAGTCATAATTCAAAGAAGTCAATCGAAAATAATGCGAACGATAACTGATGCACCTTTGTTTGTATCAAACCTAATGCTTCATGAATACCTAAGAAGAATCCCGTTCATACAGGATGTGATCACTAAATATAGCACTAAGCATCATGAAGGACTGGAATCACACAGTAAACCCCTATTTCAACCTCTAATAGAACATCACGACAATAGTAGACTCAAAAGAATCTGGTCAGCTGACTTAAAAAAACCTTTAAACTGGTCTTGTCACTGGAGAACTGCTCCGCAGCCAGCAAATTAGCTTATAGATCCTTATTGGTGTATTGATGACTAAAGAGTGTGACTTAATAAAAAAAACATAACTTCTTGTTTTCGCTCTCCTGAAAAGTTTGCGATTTCAAGGTTATGACACTAATGAAGTCGGGGTGCGATATATCCTCCACAGCGACGGAGTCGATCAAAGCTGGACAAAAATTAAAGCAAACATGACAAACAAACAAAAAGAACTGAGATATCAACTACAAGGAGCAAATAGATAATCAAAATGCCTTAATAACACTACATGGCGTAACCAACACATTAGCTGTGAGATGAAGTCAAGAATCTGTAAGGCCTGCATGTATACCATTATAATATTATACCTAGTAATGTTTTTCGACAAAGTATTGGTAGTCTAAATTTGGACCTGCGGGCTATCCTCTCTAGTGTACTACTATGCTTATTTGCTTATATACTACCTACCTGTAAGTAACATTCTTATTTTGCATTATTTGATTAACTTATCCATTAGATTAGTACGTTTGGAGAACAAATATCTATTAAAATCACCGGTATAGTTTTATTCTTTCACGTTTTACTGCTTTTTGGTAGTTCTTTTGCAAAATGTTTTTGATTCGAAAAATTTTATGATTTTGTTCAGAAGAGATTAAAATTTGACGGTTTTAAAATGGTGAAAAACTTTGACTTATTGTAGTAAGACTTTTGATGTTAAACAATCAATAATATTTGCAAAGATATTTTATTTATTAAATTTGAAAGGTATTGCAACCGGTTCCACTATAACTACTAATGCACAGTAGTACTCAACTCAGTATGATCAGTAGGTACTCTCTACTGACCATACTGATAAAAAAAATAATAACGTAATGGAAAGAAATTATAATTTTGCAACATTAAGGTAATACCGTTTGAGTTAAAAATATATTTTAAACTCTTTTGGATATTTCACTAACTTTAATTTATAACTTTTTAACATATCCTAATTTAGTTTCTTTTGCTTTGTTTCATGCATCCATTCTTATGGTTTTTCACTGCCGACCATCTAATTATGTTGTGTCAAAACTTTAATTTTTACTTTACATTTAATTTGCAACCCAAATCCTACCATGCTGATATGGACTGTGTTGTTCTTTACCGGCGTTGCCTCTACGGTAATTGGGACCCCTCGCCCACCAACACCAATCTCTGTCTAACACAACACGCTACACATACCCTCTATCTCGCTCTAACATTTGTGTCTTGTTAACACTGAACACCCTCCGATGAAATATACATAACCTCAAAAAAACTGTTAACACGCTGCCTAATAATTCACATACTCGGTGTCTGGTGGGTATACACGTAATGGCTGTAATACTGTTGTCGCATTGCTCAATTTTTTTGGCTGCGATGACTTTTGGCTTTACTGCTGCACAAATATACTGCATGACTGCCATAGACAATGGTGCGCCTTCCAACGCCCCTTTTGTGATCTACACTGATGATCAAGGACAGGTATTCAACTTGTTTAACGCCATGTTAGCTGTACTGCATTTTGCTAGAGCCGATGTGTATTGGTACTCACTATCATAATACGTTTGTTAACTTAATATATGTGGCACAGCTCTCATGTAATAACTCGACTTTGCAGGTTACAGTGTTTTTCAATTATTATCTTAGTTTTATATTTTATGAATGTAGCACGGTCAGTAATTTCGCTTAAGTAGGTACATTATACTAAATTTACAATCAAGATACAGTAGAAATAAACAAACCAAGACACGTTAAATGCTACTAGGAGCACTCCCGAATCATAATTTACAATGTATATACATTGTAAATCCCAAATCATGATTTCCAAAGTTTATACATTGTAAATTATGATTCGGGAGTGCTCCTAGTAGCATTTAACGTGTCTTGATTTGTTTATTCCTACTGCATCTGGATTGTAAATTTAGTATAGGTTCGATTAATGCTTATCTGCGTTATTAAAGATTGAATATTTAAAAATTTTGTTCCTAATCATTACGAAATACTTAGGTATTTATATATTTTCAAATCGTTTAGCAAATAATCTGGAGCGAATTTCTTTTTTGTGCACTCTTTTACAATTTCCAAACGACTCGTTATATGGGACACACAGAATAAAAATGTAATAGAAAAACCGACGAAAGATTACGAAATTGACAATTTAATATACATTAAATAGCAAATTTACGTAGATAAGAGCAAGTCTAAATATATACATAAACACTTTTTTAAAAAAGTATGGTCAGTCACATCACACATTACAAATATACATACATACATCTTCGCGCTAAAACCCATAATAGGATTTAGTCTGTTCCACAATTAGCTTTCAATCTCCTCTCCTTTTCGCCACTCTTACAGCCATCGCTTCCGTGGCTTACCACTTGACACTTCACTCCATCTCCGAGAGCAGTCTTTCTACGTGACCAAGTCATGCCAGTCTTCTCGACTGAAATCTATGTCCTCCTCTGGTGTCAAGTCTTGAATTACAAAGATATTTCTAATTATTCGCGATGTACCGTTCGTCACTGGTTCGTACATGATTCCAAGTATTTTCTCTTCAAACACTCGTAGAGAGGATTCATCTGCCTTTGATATGCACCAGATTTCAGCAAAGAAGGTAGGAACCCGTTTGATCAAAGTCTTGTACGACTCAATTTTAGTTTCTTTAATTTGGAGTTTAGTAGCATTATATTACCAGAGGTTCCTGCCATATTCCATTTTGAGAAGATCTCCGGTCTCATTTTATTATAGTAGCGAATCTTATCCAATCGATTGTCCTACCTGCTTACTCATTGTTTCAGTCTCAAACAGCATTTCCTATAGTTATAATATAAAGTCCCAAGCTACTAGTCCAATGTTATCCAACCAAACGCGTGGCATCTTTTACTTAAGTAAAATTCTTCCGCTAAGCCTTACTAATTTTACGTATACCTACATGAATATCTTGATGACATGAAGATCTACATGAAGCAGATGATAAAGAGCCATGTTAGAAACATCACCAGACAGACTCCTGCCGCATTTATCAAAAAAAATTACTCTACTTTTCTTGTACGTGCTCCTTTCCCATAAGATATCAATCACAAGTCTTTCAAAGTATTATCGCTACTCCAATTTCATTACATATACCAGTTTACTTCTTATCGCGCTATGAAATGCCTTATGGAAAGCTATAAGTAGAATGTTCAGTTTTATTATTATACTCCAAGCCTATTTCCATTGCTTGATTACATAAAAAAAGGTCTTATCTAAAGTAGCTGTATCAGATAGACGTCCGCACTAATACTCTTTTAATATGCCTTCCTTGAATACATACAGACAATAAGATAAAAAAGGATTTTGTATTCTCCATTAAGTATTGTGTGCTCCTAAAACTTCGAATTAAAATGGGAGAAATTGGCACCAAATAACACAAAACCGAGAAGAATGGAGAACTCATGAGGAGGCCTTTGTCCAGAAGTGGATGCAAACAGGCTAAAGAAGAAGAAGAATGGGTAAGACCACGTACTAGCGAAAATGTCAATATGTCCATAGGATATCATAGTTTGGTATAATATACAGGGTGATTCCTTGGGAGCTCTAATTAGATGTTTTAGAGTTGGCATAAGATTGACATAACTTGATATATTTATAGCTTCCTGCCACTTCGGGTTATACCGGAATATTATTAACAGTTCTGGATAATGCTCTTAATATAAGGTTATGCTACCTTATACTGAGTGTTGTGTGATTTAATGTTATTTAGAAGAATGAATTCGAATAATACTTATACCAGCAATGAACATACATTGCACTAAAAAATAAACCTACCACTTCAACTATACCAAAAATAAATCTACGTTTCAAAACCAAGTTAAATAAGTTGACACAAGGATACAAATACTGTTGTCTAAAATGAAAAAAAAATGAAGCAGTTCATGATGTAATCCACTATTACAATCATTTTAACGATAAATATATTGACAAAAAGTAAAAACTATTGCACGCTCCAATAAGTTAATATTCTAGTGTTTACTGCTTTACATAATTACACACTATTGGCCGTAGTAATGTTTGCTTAATTTCAAATTTTAATTTTATACAGGGTGGTTCTTTGAGAGTTTTAATTCGAAGTTTTAGATAAACTTAATTAACATAATTTACATCTGAAAATTTAGGATATGGGGTTTTTGGATATGGCCAATTATTCTAAAATATTTAAGAGCCTCCTACCACTTCAGGCTAAACTAGAAGTTGACTAAAACTTCCTTATTTTAAATATAACGCCCTGTATATTATTACAAATTTCCATAAAATACACTTGAGAGCAAAAAAATCGACTCAGTCGATGAATTATACACGTTACATGTCTCGAATTTCCTAAACCTGTTGTCCGATTTGAGTGATGTTTTTAGTATGTTATTGCCTTATTATTTAAGAAAGTCGATGTAATAATATTGTTGCTAGCCAGGTAAATGTCATTTTATACCGGGTGTAACAATCATACTGTGTTTTTTCCTTAAAGTTCGGAACACCCTGTGGAATATTCTAGCATAAATAAAATATTTAAATTAAACTCAATTTGTAGCCTTAGGCTTTCTTAACATTTCGTTTTTTTGATTTATTCGCTTATGTTCGATAATAAAAGAGATATTTACTTTTATATTACAAATAAGGTATGCTATTTGGTCTTAATCAATACCATTCCAAATCTCGAGAGCTACTGTTCTACCTCTTGTAAGGTTCTAGGAGGTGGCAAACACTGTCGTAGTCTTCTGACAACTATGTACCACAAATGTTCGATCGGGTTAAGATCTGGACTATGCGATGGCCAATTCAAAGTTAGAAGATTTACCTACTGTAAATATTCAGTTACGGTTCGTGAACGTAAGGTCTTGCATTATCGTGCATTAGCAAAAAATTGTTAGCAATATCAGCTAAGAGCATGGTAGCTAAGTCCTACGATATGTAAGATCACTGCTTGAACACACTCATAGCTGGTTAAATTCCTAGTAGCGCGTTGCATTTCCACCAAACAACAAAAAAATACGGACTTAATTGAAACTTTAAATAATAAATCTAGTAATTTTCACAACAAACCAGACACTTTTTGAGTGTTAACAATTTGACATTCATTAAATTGTTAATTTCTCATAGCCTACTTTAGGTTTGTTTATTAAAGTAAGTCGAAAATGATAGACCAAGAGGCAGCGCGGAAAAATCTCTTTGAATTTACTAAAGCTAGATTTTTCACAGTTGATTATTGTGAGTGTGTAGAGAAACATACTGCGGTTGGTCAAGCGAAACGTAGAACGGGGGTTACTGAGACGGTACCAAAGTTGCTTTCCTACGCAGGTAATGATTTCCATTTACTAAGGCTGAAAATCAGTACACACATTCTAAATTAAATATAAATAAAAGTTATTATAGTCGGTCAGCTGTATGACGGGACAGAGCCGGTCGGTCGGCCCCAATAGTCGATTAAGGAAATTAAGCATTTTGGCTCGCAATTTTTTCGTCCAGCATGGATTTACTTGAAATTTTCACAGAAGGTAGGGAATAGTACAAGGATCATTTTATGTATCATGCCGCTATCATACGCTAAAACCTTGGGGGTGGTTGCCACCCCGTCTCGGGGGTGGGAATTTTTTATTACATTTTAACCATAATGGAAAAATTGATTCTAAGAAAAAAAATGTTTTTTACATTTTCTTCGTAAAACTAATATTTTTCGAGTTATTCGCGCTTGAAAATAACATTTTTTCGACGAAAAAATCGACTTTTTCAAAGGGATTTTTGAGAATACCTCGAAAAATATGCATTTAATCAAAAAAACTGTGGATACCGAAATTGTGTCTTTTAGTAACACAAACCAAATTATTTTCCTACAATCTCTTTAAGACCAATACAAACCAAGATCCGGCATGTGACAGGTTAGCTTTTTTCGTCAAATGCATAATTTGAAATATTTAAGTATAGCCAAATAATGGGAAGATTTTTCAACATTTTTTCAACTTAAATATACTTTTTTCAAGTATACAATTAGACCTTTCAAAAAAATAATAATAAACAGTTTCTAGTATGAAAATTAAGCGACTTATAATCAAAAAAATGTCGGTACCTGCTTTTTTTTACGAAAAAATCAGTGAAAACAACCCCCAACTACTTTCCTAATTCAAAATTGGTCTTCACCTTTCTGTAGTTCCTTTTATATTTATACTATCAACACACTTAAGGAGTTTGACCAATTTAAATGCCTAATTTTGGAAAAATTGGAGGTTAAAAAAAATTTGATTTTTTGCAATTTGGTATTTTTCACCTTTTACTTCAAAATATCTCCGAAAATACTGAAGATACGAAAAAAATTATAAACTACTAAATTGTAGCTTTTCTAATGACTAAAATTATTCTTTGCATAGATTTTCATTACAGTGAACATTTAGCCAGATATAGCTGTTTAAAACCTCTATTTACCAGCAAACATTCCCTTATTCGAGCCCTTTAAACCCGCCCCAATTAAAAACTAAGGGATCTTACGGAATTAAATTTACACAGTCTTATAGCTCTTTAAAAATCCTACAAAATAATTTTTTGAAGAAACTTTTTATCGCCAAAAATATATAGAATATTTTTCGAGGTATTCTCAAAAAACCCTCGAAAAAAGTCGATTTTTTCGTCGAAAAACTCTTATTTTCAAGAGCGAATAACTCGAAAAATATTAGTTTTACGAAGAAAATGTAAAAAACATTTTTTTCTTAGAAACACATTCTCCATCGAATTACATGGTTAAAATCTAATAAAAAATTTCCACCCCCGAGATGTGGTGGCAACCACCCCCAAGGTTTTAGCGTATGATAGCGGCATGATATAGAAAATGATCCTTGGACTATTCCCTACCTTCTGTGAAAATTTTAAGTAAACCCATGCTGGACGAAAAAATTGCGAGCCAAAATGTTTCATTTCCTCAATCGACTATTGGGGCCGACCGACCGGCGCTGTCCCGTCATACAGCTGACCGACTATAATAACATTTATTTATATTTAATTTAGAATGTGTGTACTGATTTTCAGCCTTAGTAAATGGAAATAATTACCTTCGTAGGAAAGCAACTTTGATACCCTCTCAGTAACCCCTGTTCTACGTTTCGCTTGACCGACCGCAGTATGTTTCTCTACACACTCACAGTAATGAACTGTGAAAAATGTAGCTTTAGTAAATTCAAAGAGATTTTTCAGCGCTGCCTCTCCGTCTATGAGGATTTATTGATGAAAAACATGTATCTAACTTTTTTATTATCTAACATAAGCAAATGAATAAAAAAAGAAAATGTTAATAAAGTCTAGGGCTACAATTGAGTTTTAATTTCAATATTTTATATGTACTAGAATATTTCACAGGGTGTTCCAAACAGTATGATTGTTACACCCGTTATAAAATGACATTTACCTGCTTAGTAACATTATTACTACAGCGATATTGTTAAAGAATAAGGCATAGCATACTAAAAAAATCACTCAAATCGGACAAGAGGTTTACGAAATTGGTGGCATCTAACGTGTATAATTCATCGAGTGAGTCGATTTTTTTGCTCTCAAGTATAGTTCTTTAGAATTCTCTTAATATCAGATTATGCCAAGTGTTTTACGACATATGGCCAATTTTATTTTGAGACACCCTATATCTTTATACATAAGAAAATTGTGGATTTGACACCCTGGGTCCTTATAAATAATAAAATTGCAAACATTTTGTTCAGTACACATTTTTTAAATATTTTCTATTTTAACGAAACTTCAACATGTTGTGGATATAACATAATTTAATATAGCAGATTTTTCAGAAAGAGAACTTACGAATTTCTCAACTTTTATAATTACATCGTCCTACATATCATGACGTTATTACGGTATGCTTATATGCGCAATTTTTTTAGCAATAATTGCTCGACAATACAGATGGATCAATCTGGAGTAATTATTGGAGCGATATGCAGCAATTTAAAAAAAAATGCGACAAATGTTTCGCCAATATTGTTCCATATATTCCATATTGGTCAATGTCGCTGATACGGATTGTGGAATATCCAGTGGATACAGAAATTCAAGTTATTTAATTTGTTTTATATGTATAGTTAGTTTTAACCTAGATAGTTTTATGTGTTGTATTTGGCAGCATACAATTGACAGTATAACATTTTTTCTTTCCCTAAATTTTTTTAGCAGTCGGGTTTGTGTTTTTTCCCAGATCCTTTTTTCAAACATTATAATTGGGTCAAAATAACTTCCCTTTATATATTATGCTCACGAAGAAATCTAAAAATATTAATCTATTCACATGTTAAGATTTCATTAAAATAGACAATATTAAAAAAATGTGTACTAATAAAATATTTGCAATTTTGTTATTGATGAAGATCGGACGGTGTCAAATCGGACACTGTTTCAAACGGAAATTGGTCATATCTCGTAAAACACGCGGTATAAGATGCATAATCTGACAGAATTCTCAATAGCTGTTCTATCGAAATCTGTAATAATGTAGAGGGCATTACATTCAAAATAAGGAAGTTATAGTCAACTTCCGATATAACCGGAAGTGGTAGAAGTTCCTCTAAAACGTCTAATTAGAACTCTTAAAGAATCACCCTGTATATCTATATAACAACTTGTAGTAATTATTGTCATACTTCTTCGGGTTTTGTACATTTTCCTTTGCCTTATCTACATTTTGAAGCACAGGAAAGATAACAGTTATGATTGATTCCCATACTCTAACTAAACACTGTAACTTGTTATTGTCCATATTTTGCAAGCATATTGTGATTTTTTTTATTAACCATCATCAAGCGATACACAATCTGATTGCAACTAATATTAATATAATGTATACATGAAAATCTCGTGTCGTTTTAAAATTCGATTTATTCTAATACAAATTCACAAACAAATTCAAAGCTAAAAGAAAATTTAAATATGGATAAATATTTAAAACAAATATGAAATATGAAAATCGATGGATATGAAAACTAATAGGAAAAATCTAAATCAGCGGTTCTCAATCTTTTTGAGTCATGTACCACCAAATAGTTTTTATTATTTTTGGTACCACCATCAGTGGTGCTGATTTTGGCTGTTTTTTGCGTTGTGTGTACCACCTCAAATAATGATATGTACCACCAGTGGTACCTGTACCACATATTGAGAACCGCTGATCTAGATGATATGTGTTATAAGACTTCTAAGATTCTAGGGAGCCTTCTAGAAATACATAAATAAAACAGTTAGGTATTTGGAAGTAAAACAAAGTTGAATGCAAAAAAATGAAACGTCAGATTTCCATTTTTACTGGCAATTAACCACAATGTTAGATTTAAATACATTTGTTTTGACCTATCGATTTCCACTTTATTAATCGCCAAAAAAATACAAATTAAACACATTTTGTTTTTGCTACTTGGTAAAAAGATTCTTGTCAAAATTTAATTTTATCTTAAAAATATTTATTAAAAAATCCTTTATAAAAGGTATATTTATTTAAAAGAACTCTTTCTGGCTACAGCACAGAACGCTTTCGAAATGCAAACTACATCTTCAGTGCTGCTACAAGGTATACTTGTTTAAAGCTACTAAATACATGGGTGAAAACCCTTCAAATGTTATAAAACTGATATTATATTACATTGGTACTAATAATTTTATAGGATGTTTAAATTTTGAGATGATTCACTTCATGGCAACTTAAAACTCCAAACCGGGGGGTTGCTACCTAAGGTCAACTTAGAGAGCATGTCTCCAGGCCAGCAACCCCCTGGTTTGGAGTTTTAAGTTGCCATGAAGTGAATCATCCTAAAATTTAAACAACCTATAAAATTATTAGCAATAATGCAATATAATACTAATTTTATAACATATTAAAAGGGTTTCATCCATGTATTTAGTGGCTTTAAACATGCATACCTTGTAGCAGCATTGAAGATGGTATTTTCATTCCGAAAACGTTGTGTGATATAGCCCGAAAGGGTTAACGTAAAGGCGAACTTAATCTGTCTCTAAAAAGACAACCGCATGCAATGATGACAGTAGAATTCTCCATTAGTGATCCCATAGTAAATCATGAGAAAAAAAGCAGTAAAGTAAAGACAACTGTTCAGATAAATCGAAATTTTAATCGATCTCGATATAACATGTATACTTATTCGTAAATAGTAACAATGCCCTAGTAGTTTAGTGCTGTGTGTCATCCTTGGATGACATATTGTTTTGCTTTTTTCTAAAAAGATTTTCAAACATTCTGCATGTTGATTTTGTTATCATTCCTAACACTTCTTGCTTTTTGGTTTTAGGCCTCTGCAGCCACAGCTTTTACCAAATTTGTTACTTTATATTTATATTGTTTACGATTACTAACTAAAACTGCTATTTGAAATTATAGTTTGTTCTTACATTATTCGTCTTGTGTAGTTATATTTGATGTTCATGAACATATTCTTGCAACTAAGTATTGGATCAACAACAAAATTATAAGCTCATCAATCAGTATATTAACTGGTATTAACGAAAACTTTGATAAAAGATGTAAAAATATGTAATGATGTTATTATTGGTTAGTTCAAGCTTTTCAATAAAAATCTTGCGCAAGATTTGTTTTAGAGTTAGTTCTTGAACATGTAATTTTTGTGCAGAATGATTGAAGTATCTATTAATTTTTGACTGACCATAACAATGATCTAATCCAATTGGCATGCGCATCAAATCCAAATTTTTAAAATAATGTTATGGTTGACCTAGTAGTGCCTATGTATGCCCGCTTTTAAATACTTATATAGAAATACTTTTCAATAGATCATTGTGCATACATATGCACACTTAACAAACATTCTTATTAATAATTATTTGATGTATTAAAAACTTTTTTTTTCAAGTAACGGGCTCGAGCTAATAATATTTTAATTTTTCAGTTACTGGACACCCTCCCGGTGTGCCAAGATTTTAATCGTGGTTTTTGCAACCGGCCTGCCTGCAAATTTGTACATCTTCAGGAAGGTATGTAAAACGTAGATCATTATGTAACGTTTTATTTAAATCTAAATTATAGATATTAAATATTATGTTTGCATAGGGTTAAGCCACAATTTTTTTTATTTGTGGCTTTAGCACTTAGCTATTTATCCAGATACATGTTGATAATAATAATTAATACTAATACAAAAAATTATAAGCTAATACAAATTATTAAAATACATATTATTCTAATTTCGTTGCTTTATGCTTGGATATCACCAAATGGACACACCACAAATCAAATTGACAATGTTTTAATTGACAGAAGGCATTTTACAAACCTAATGGACGTCAGAAGTTACAGAGGCGCAAATATTGACTCGGACCATTTCATGGTAGGGGCCAAGTTACGACAAAGAATTTCCAATGCCAAGAAAGAAAGGGGCACTAGACAAGTAAAATATAATTTACATATGCTAAAAAATGAAAACATAGAGAAACAGTTCCAGTCACATATAAAAGAAACCCTAGAACACACCTGGGCAGTCGACCAGTCAAGCACGGAAATGTGGAACAACTGCAAGGAGGCTCTAAAATTAGCAGCCGAAAGCACATTAGGAATATCCCGAACCCAAGAAAGAAACGACTGGTTCGACCAAGACTGCAAAAAAATAACAGATGAGAAGAACGAGGCATTTAGGACCATGCAACAACGGAACAACAAACTAGGACAACAATAGATAGATACAAAAACTTAAGGAGAGAGGAAAAACGCATACACCGAAAAAAGAAACGAGACTCGGAAAATGACATATTAGAACGGCTCGAAAGCCATATGAGTCACGGAGAAACAAGTAAGTTCTATCATCAAATAAATATTATTAGAAAAGAATTCAAACCGAGAATCAACTATTGTAATGATATGGAAGGTAACTTACTTACAAGTACTTACAGGTACTTACCAACAAAGAGGATATCCTGTTACGATGGGTAGAGCACTTTCGAGAGTTACTGGAAGGGGAACCTACTATCAATATAGAGCTGGAATACCGAAATGAGGAACTCGTGGAACCCCCCTCAGTAGAAGAAGTGAAAATATCTATAGAAAAACTAAGAAACCACAAATCCCCAGGCAGCGATGGCATCCCAGCAGAGTTATTTAAGCACGGTGGAGAGCAGCTCACCAAGGTGATGCGAGAAATTGTTTGTAAAATTTGAACTGAGGAGCAAATGCCTGAAGAATGGAGCTTAGGCTTAATATGCCCGTTACACAAAAAGGGAAACCAGCTGGAATGCAATAATTACCGCGGAATAACTCTCCTAAATACAGCATACAAGATGTTGTCAAACATTTTGCACGAGAGATTAAAGCCTTATACCGAAACGTTTCTAGGAGAATATCAGGCAGGATTCAGGCGTGGACGTTCAACCATTAACCAGATCTTTACACTACGACAGATCCTGAAAAAAGCAAAAGAGTTTAACATAGATATGTACCATATTTTTGTCGATTTTAAAGCTGCTTATGACAGTGTATTAAGACCTAAGTCTCTACAACGCTATGAATGAGTTAGGAATCCCAAAAAAACTAATATGTATGATAAAAGTGACAATGGCGAAGATCACATTAGCAGTAAAAATTCAAAACGACTCGTCAACCCCATTTGAAATACATAGGGGGTTAATGCAGGGAGATGCGCTGGCGTGTCAACTTTTTAATGTAGCATTAGAAAAAGTCGTACGAGACGCTAATATAGATAGCCGGGGAACAATATTCAATAGATATGTCCAAATTCTAGCATATGCAGACGACGTGGACATTATAACAAGAACCAGAGCGAGAACAGCGGAAATCATAACCGAGCTAGTAGCAGCAGCAGAACGAATGGGGTTACATATAAATCGCGATAAAACAAAATTCATGGCGACTAACAAACACAAGAGCTGGAAATGTTGACGCAGATCTAATCATCAATTACCAAAGCTTCGAAGCGGTTAAAGAGTTCATATATCTAGGGACATCGGTTAACCCCAATAATAACACATCAGAGGAACAGAGGAAATAAAAAGACGAATAATAATTGCAAACAGGTGTTATCATAGTCTATCAAAGTACTTGGCTAACAAACGTCTTTCTCAAAAAACTCGTATAAGGCTGTATAGAACATTGATAGTGCCCGTTCTCACATATGGATCAGAGGCATGGACGCTAACTAAAACAGATGAATCCGCTCTGTCGATTTTTGAAAGAAAGGTGCTACGTAAGATATTCGGAGCGGTCTGTGAGAACGGAATATGGAGGCGTAGATATAACTTTGAACTGCAGAATATCTACAAGCATACGTTTGGTGGAAAAACAGGACATATAACTTTGTGTCTTATTTGTGTCTTATTTGACTTCTTCTATTAGTATTGGCAACCAAAGCCTGCTATATTCTGCTGATGGGTTTACTATACATTTTTCTTCATTAGTGGGTTTCATCATAGTGGGTTTTATTGGACTGTATGTATAGGGTTATATTGCTGGTTCTCTCTTCAATCCTGACCCCTCCTGAGGGAGTATAGTGGTCGACGTGTATTGTCCGGCTCCAAAGATCTCTGTCTCTGGTCATTTCTTTTAACTCATGCATAGGCCTTTTGCATATTCCCGTAATTTGATCGATCCATCTTGTTGGGGATCTTCCTCGTGATCTTCGGCCTTCCACCTTTCCTTGTATAATGAGTCTTTCCATGTTTTCTGTGTTTGCTCATAACATGTCCAAAGTATTTCAATTGTTGGAGATGGACTTTACTGTCCTTGGCTAACTTTTAGTTCTCTTAAAATTGAATTATTTGTTCTATGGTCGGTCCAAGGAATTCGTAGCATTCGTCTCCAACAGAACATTTCAGTGGCGTCCATCTTTCTTCTTTCCGAATTTCTCAGGGTCTAGGATTCACATCCGTAGGTCAGTATTGGGAATATTAACCCTCCGTTAGTCGCTATCGGTGTCACACACCGACGACAGAATTATTCATTCGGGATTTACAAAATAACTGGTTTTTTCTATCGCCACTTTCTGTACCTCTTCCTATCCTACGGTGTGGTTATTACTTTATTGGCATAACTTGCAGTTCAGTTAAAGATTTAGCATCTTATTATTGCATTTTATCGGTAGGTTTTGGTCAAATCTTATTTTATAGATGTCCTTTGAAGCCGAACAAAAACGTTTGTTGGAATTATGGGAAATGGCTCCTAGCGAATATTTTTATATTACAAATAACAATATGTATATTGTTATACTAGGGTTTTTTATTTTATATCTGTTGTTTTTCAATAAAACATTTTCAAAAATATTTTTCAGTCATTCCTATACACAATATAAAATATTTGTATGAATTTTATAGCAATAACTATTTTTTTTAATTGTCGGTCTCTGACACCGTAGCGACTCTTGATGCTCCGTTTATCCTAGCGTCTAACGGAGGGTTAAGAAGTTGATCAACCTCATCTTTAACGCTCTTGAAACTTGACAGTCCTTCCATATTGTGGTCATTTTTGCTGTGGCGACTTTTGCTAGATCACATCTACGTTTTATTTCTTCCTGTAGTGACCCTGTGTTTGTGATTAATGATCCCAGATATAAATATGAGCTCACAACCTCAAACCAGTTATGCAGTATTCCTCCAGCGTGGGCATGATAATATCCGAGACTGCACGCAGGGGTTGTTCAGACACCTTCACCGTCAAAGTCAAATATCTCTGAACTGCTCTCCACCGATCTAACGACCCAAGCAGTTCTCTACCAGTTCGTGATTGCACCTACTACCTAGTTCTCTCTCAAGCAGGCTCATCTCGCCTATCCATCTACCGCATACCAATAGACTGTGTGAGGCATTGTCCGATATTATTTTGCAGTAAGAGATTTGTCACTTTCTTCCTTTTTAAATCTGTAAAAAATATGCCCTAAAACAAACATGTCTTATGTGGATTTGCGTCATCCATCTCAGATTAGGAATCAGCGACATGATCTACTGCGACACTCTCCTCATCTCGTAACATTCCACACCATAATGGACCTCTCCCTTTCTTCTTTTTCAGTGCTATGTCTTATTTCTTCTCTCGTATACTCTTCATCTTTCCGTATCTAGCACGTGCATCGGAATAGACTCCGAAGGATGCTTTGTTTGTTCTTGGTCCATTATTGTCCCATTAGCAGCTAGGAAATGAATGGTAACTCGTCAGAGCCCTTAATTTCACTAACATATCTATAGAACACGACCGTATTATGCACTTGAGCTACATATTTTATACATCTAAAAAGGTACGTATCCATTAGGTTGGTGCTCCTTGCTCCGTGTAGCTGTTCCACATAATGGATACGTTGGTGCTCCCGCTCGGCGCTCGCCCTCGGTAATTCAACCGGTTTGCGGTTTATATGTAGAAGAGCACATGCCGTATCCATTGGAGCAGTTACACGGAGCACCAACGTAATAAATACGCACCTTAAGATGGTTTTTAATATTTTTAAGATTTGAAAGATATGTAGTAGGTATACTTTATATAATATTTTGATGTTTTTAGGAGAGGGTGTGGAAGTCATAGATCAGCGAGTGGCTGTCTGCCGTGACGCTGCCAAGGGACAGTGCTGTCGGTCCGCCTGTAAATACTACCACATCCCCATAGCGCTGCCACCTGCACCTGTCATGGCCGCTCTGGCCTCTTACCTGCACCACTAACAACGACGAAACGATTCCTTATTTATCTATCACAATGTTTATATAGAAACTTTTTATTACCAATAATATATATCTAAAAATAGTCATGTAATGACGAAAAATACTTTTTGTGTTATATTGTTTCGTTTTTTTTGTTTTTTAAAAAAATATAGTATAGCAAGACAAAAATTCAATGAAATTGTAAATGAATGTATGTGTGAGTGCTATTTGATATTTTGTAGTTCTGATTTTTCTCTGTTGGACATCAATATCGACCAGACTTACTGGCCAAACCGCATATGTATTCAATTTAGATAGTAGTGTACAAACTAAAATTATGTATTCAATTTTAGACGTTTCGAATTTTTTTCTTGAAACGCATTTTATAACACATACAAACGTACAATTTTTTGCCTGAATTCCACTGTGTTTGAAGTAAAAAAAATGAAATAAATCAATTTAATTTATAATGTATATCTATAGTCTATAGTATGGGCACTGAAACATTTTATAAATATAGGTACACATTCAAATATAAGTGCTACCAAGAAAGTAAACCAACAAATTGTCAACATACTTTAGATTTAATAGGATAGAAAAAAAAAATCATTAAAAATCAAAATTATCTACATTATTTCTACTATGCAAACAAAATCATTTTGAACGCAATATAACAAACAGCTGCAGAAAAACTAAGAGCAATTAGGAACTGAAGAAACATATTGGAATATCTGTTCAAAAACTCTGTTCTTAAGCAGGCCCCAAATTAAAAAAACAAAAGTAGTAATATCTGTCGACCTGGGAGGCCACGGTTCGTATCCACGGCTACCGATCCGTCCAGGAAAATGCTGGTTTAACATATTCTAACTTCGTGATCGAGATCCTGACCGTAAAACTGTTTCAATAAAAACACAATTATTATAACGTAAACTTAATACTAAACACGTGAAAAAAAAACGGTCTATTCGTTCGTTTCACGGTCGACTAGCATACTGACTTATGCCCAGCCAGCCGTGTTGTTAGGTATAATGCATGCTTAACGCAGGAGAGAGCGGTGAAATTCGCTCATTTAAACATTCAAGACAATAAAATATGAAATATTATAAAATCTTACAGAAGAGATCCTATTTTTAAAATTATAACTTTAATAAATACTCTTTTTACACCATTTTAAAACAAAATTATACTTGTAAACTTGTGGAATTCAAGCGAGCATTCTTTATCCAAAATTTGTTTCAAAACCAAAAAAGATTGTTTTATGTTTTATTATATTATATAATTATTTCACTTACATCATCACTTTAGTTTTCTATCTAAAGTGTAGAGTATATAATTTGCATTTTTCTGTTGTTAGTTATTTATGTATTCTTCTTAAATTTTTGTTGTGTTTTATATACTTAAAAAGTAGCTTTTATGGCTGTAAGCCACTGTTAGTAAAATAATAATTGTGTATAAACTATATATAATCGGTATTATATTATTTTAATCAGGCAATCACTACAATATTCTAAATTAAAAAAAAAAAATACAAGAAATATTCATCTATAATTGTGAGAAAAAAGTACAAAAAAATTTGTTCTGTGGAAACAATTAAATGGAATTTTTATACTCATTGATTATATTGGTAAACGATAATTACATAAGTCAAATATATCTATGTCAAAATATTAGCGATTTTTCTACTGTTTTGGCGATTTGGCAACACCAAAGTGTATAACCCATATTTTAGCACGCCTAATATTCGGTCATAGAAACTACTCTCAATGTAAATCTTTATCATGTAACTAAATAGTTAAATAATTTATATACTTGTGTTAAATGTACTGTTATATACATTCTAATGAAATACTTTGTGTGTGTAATACTTTGTCGCAAAATGAAAAATTGTATAATGTATATTTTCTTTTGTTATGTAGAACAATAGTAGCACAGGTTAAATAAGACCAAATTCGGACGTTGAGAAATTATTCTCGTTTAAGTAACTTAAATCTGTATTATTTACCTATTGTTGCCCTAGGAATAAGTGTATTAAACTCACTTTTATTATACATACTGAGCATAAATTACGGTCACCTAGTAATTTGGTTATTTTAAAAATGATTCTTTTTTAACTATCTTCGGTTATAACATAGTTTACTAACGGCTTGCTTAAAGAGAACAACGTTTTGTCCTTCAAAGTTTATTGAAAGTAATGAAAATGAACAATTTTCCTTTGATATACTAAATATTGAAAAGGGACAATTTTATTGTGATATGCTTTTTGTTAAAACAGCTTGCAAACGACGAGGCATACTTTGGATCAGATTTTGGATCACATTCTGCGGAAGATTGTCACGTTATTGGCCCAATATAGCCAGCCGGCATATGACTCCGTAAACGTCTCTTCATCTCATTCCAAACATGTTCTATGGAATGGGTATCTGGACTGCAATCCAGCCAAATAAAATGTGTGATTTGAATATCGTCAAGATACTCAGTAGTTACCCTTTGGGACCGTACATTATCATGCATAAATCTTGCGTCGTCTCTAAGAATAACCATAAACTAAGATACAGACTAATTCTATGCGAGCGTCAAACGATATGCCGCCTCATACCATAGCTGACCCTCCACCAAATGGATGTCTCTCGGCAACACATGCTTGAGAATATCTGTCGCCTGGACGTTGCCACACTTGTACACGTTTGCCTAAGCCTTTAAGACACAATCTCGACTCATCGGAATATAATACACTACTAGAATTATGTATTGTGAAAGCTAAGTGTTCTTAGCTAAGGAAAGCGGCAGTCCAGTTACTCTAGTTCAAAAAGATGAACCAGCAGCGTAAAGTCGTCTCCTATCTGTCCATTCACCTACGTTTACATTTCTCACTTTTTCCTGATTATTTCGAAGGGAAACTGCTGTGACCGTATAATAAAATAAGGGTGGATTACCCTTGGTATGGGGTTAGATAGGAATACACTTAAAGAATCATCTCTACTTTATTATTGGTTGAATACAGTTATTAATATGGATTGTACTCAGCTGATGATTATATCATTTTGCTCTAAACGGTAGCAAACCCCAATCTTAACTAACTCCCCATCTATTCGCGTTCCCTTATTTACTATCGTTATGTAAATTGTTTGTCTATGTTTTTCATTACTGTGTCAAGTTTATCGCTATACAATAAACAACCTTGCTAAGATTTGCAGAAATATCACAAGGAAAAAAAATTCCTGTACTGGCTGTATACCATAAATCACAAAAAATAAAAACCTTATTTTGTAAAAGGTATATGTATTTAAAATCCCTAAAAAGGGCTGTATCACAAAACGTTTTCGGAATCAATATTCCAGCATCAGTGTTGTCACAGGTTTACATGCTTTAAGCCACCAAAATGTACGGGTAAAAACCCTTAAATTGATTTTAAATAGTTGGGGTTACATTATATTATCTGATTTTGAAAGATGTTTAAAATATTTCCAGATTAACCCCTGGCATCACATGACATCAACCATATTGGTTGGAAAAGTGAAGGTATAACCTTACATGGCAGAGTTTAGGTGACAACCTAAAGGGTTGTCACCTATCTTTCACCAATATTTTAAACATCTTTCAAAATCAGATAATATAATGTAACCCCAACTGTTTAAAATCAATTTAAGGGTTTTTACCCGTACAGTTTGGTGGCTTAAAGCATGTAAACCTGTGATAACACTGATGATGAAATATTGATTCCGAAAACGTTTTGCGATACAGCCCTTTTTAGGGATTTTAAATACATATACCTTTTACAAAATAAGGTTTTTATTATTTGCAGAAATGCCTGCGTGAGTTGTTTACTTCATGTAAGGTATTCTACTTACGAAATTAAACGTGTGCTTGATATTTATTGATTTATAAATAAATATCTAATGAATTAATTTAAGATTTTTAGAAGTTTCTGAATAATGAGTTAAATTTCGTTACCACCGCTCGGTTTCTCAAAGCACTAGTAACGACAAAATGTTTTTATCTCACACGCTTATCGAAACAGCCAAACCACAATTTTTTTCAACCATTCCATTAGTAAACTATGTTACAATCCAAAATAGTTAAACAAAATAATAATTTCTAAAATAAATTCAAATTACTTGGTGAGCATAATATATGATCGGCATATTATTGTGTTGTCCACACATAATTCTCTCTATCTATATACATAATGTAGATCTTATACTGGAAGCAAAATAATATTGAAATAGTACTGTGAACATTATCAAAACCTTTAACCAGCTCGGCCATATTTCTGTCCCATTTACTATTTCAAACTTAACAAACTCACAAATCACTACGTAAAATAACCATTATATTCGAGACCCCATTTGAGGGCGGCCAACTTAACAATGGTCCGAAACTTGTTTGATCTCCCACCCTAGTCTTACGTCCTTATGTAAGGGTAGGTTGATAAGTCGACTTAGTCTTTTCTGACTAACTTCATTAAGTATTAAAATGTACAGGAAAAGTTCTACAGCGTACGCGATATCCGATATATTCTCATGCATGCTAAGTTTTCAAGTAAAGCAGTAGCATACATAACCCCAAAAAAGTGGATTTCAGAATATTTTTAGTTTTCTTATTTTTCGTTCATTTAGGTAATAAAAAAAAGTTAAAAATATTTTAACATCATTTGAGTAAATTTGTTGATATTATAAAGCTCTCTAGTAATAATATACTGTTAAAACTAGAAATGATTGAAAATCCTTCAGTCGGCACTCCCACTGATGTGCGGCAAAATACCGGATCTTATCTTAGTATGAGAAGTAAATTCGACCGTTTTACAATCATGCAGTAATGTAATCGAGTGTCGACGTTCATCCGTCTCTTTTTCTCCGAATACTTTCTCTGTCTGCTCTCTGCGCTGACATAAACTATTTCGAAAATCATTCCTAGGCTTGACGAGTAATAAATATGAATTATATTTTCCGAATATGGTCTTCTTTAATTTGTGGCCATAGTCTGGTTGAAGTAAACCACAAAATGTTTGTAGAAACTGATATAGAAATCGATACGTAGATTATACTTTAGGGTAGTGGAAAAAGTTTTGTCGAACAGGGAGATATACGGAGATCTTCATTTATTCCAATGTGATGGTTATCACTGTGTTATTAAGTAATCTTTGTTTAATTTTTTGTATATTTGCTGTGATTTTAATGGTGTTGGATGATACATATTCTAAAATATTAACAATTTATAGCATCGGTAAAAATCCCTTATGGTTATTAAATCAAACCCCAAAAAGCACAATTGCCCCCACCCTTTACATGACATATAATTTTTGATAAGATTTGAGTAAAATTTAAAGTAAATTTACAACGAAATATGTCCAGATGACACAAAGCTATATTTCTTCAATTTCTAAAGAAGACTGACGAATCAATGTGTTAACTTGGTTGGTTTAATACCTAAGGGTTCTAGTTCACTAAGTAATTCACAGTGCAGCTTAATACAATTAAAAGGTCTGCGAGTCAGCTTCTATGTAAGGGTTATAGAATGTAAATGACATAACATCCTTTTTTTCGAAATATCTGTCATCATTGAGGCAAAACATTTGAATATTCTCATAATGTTGTAATAGTAATTACATCTACCACAACAAATAATTATTTATATGGAGATGTAGCTGCAATGATAAACCGAAAAAATTATTTTGAAATTAATTTAAAATTTTGGATAATAGTCAACTTTAAAATAATTTTCAATAAATTGGATTAAAATCATTCTGATGAAACAGTACATTAATATTATTCGTTCATCATTTCTAAAAATCCTTCACTACCCAGGCACAAATCCAAACTATTACTACTCGTTTGGGCTTATAATTTTATTAAGTTGTACTAGCTTAACAAATATATTTTCTAAATCGATAGGTTATTTTAACTCAGCGAAGACTATATATTTTTAAATTAAAACAACCAAACAACGATAAAATAATGGCTATTTAATTATTTGAGTCTTTGGACGAAAAATTTAGAGCAGTTGTGCCATTTAAAATGACCGAATAAGGAGGTTTTAATTGTCGATGAAATCCTAATTAAAAAGAATACCAGCGAACATCTCTTAATATGTGTAACTGAATGCCCACTTAACATAACTGTTTGTAACATCTTCAACAACAATGGAAATTATTAACTAATTCGATTAAAGAAGACTATTTATCTGAGTCTTAACACTATAAGACATATATGTAGGAAATACATTTAGATTCTCCTCTACGGAGAAGAGAGCTGAAGTCTTACAGACGATGCCATCAAATTATTAGTGGGATTTGAAATGTGGTGCTATCGATAGATAATGGTATCATAATATAGTTTATACACCACACAACTAACACGACTGTTCTCCAGAGGCTAAGAAAAAACGAACATTTATACGAACAGCTATAAAAGAAATTATTAACATTATAAATATCAGAAAATTGGCTTACTTTGGCCACATTATGTGTAATAGTAAATACCGACTTCTACAGTTGATTCTACAAGTCAAGATTGGAGGCAAACGAGACCCTGGACGTAGACGTATATCCTGGCTGACCAATCTTAGGAAATGAACTGGTCTAACGTCAGCTCCAAACTAACTCCAAACTGATAGCGAACATATACAATAATGCAACCATGACCGTCCGACTACACAAAGATACCAAATCTATAAAAATCAAAAGAGGAATTAGTCAGGGAGACACGTTATCTCCCAAACTCTTTACGGTAGTACTTGAACATGCTTTCAAACAATTGGAGTGGGACGCCAAAAGAATAAATGTCGACGGTGAAAGGCTCTCCCTCCAACCTACAATTCGCAGACGACATGTAAAAAAGTTGGTTTAAACATAAATTTTGGAAAAACACAAAACCTGATACCAAGCGAAGATCCAAAAGTCGACGTCAACGAAATAGCATTGGTCCATAAATATAAATACTTAGGGCATGAAATCCAAATTGCCAGGGACAATCAAACTGCTGAATTACAGAGAAGAATCACCTTAGCATGGGCTGCATATGGAGCTCTATCAGACATCTTCAAGAGCAACTTGCCAACTTATTTGAAAAGAAGAAGTTTAACCAACGTGTGCTTCCAGTCATGACTTACGGCGCTAAAACATTATCGTTAACCCAGGCCACAGTAACGAAACTTAGAGTGGCCCAAAGAAGAATGGAACGGTCACTACTTGGACTGACTTTCAGAGACAGGGTCAGAAACGAAGAAATCAGAAGAAGGACAGGCGTCACAGATGTCATAGAGCGAGTAGCATGGCTGAAGTGGAATTGGGCGGGCCATGTAGCCAGAATGAAGGACGGGAGGTGGACCCAAAAAATTACAGTGTGGAGAACAAGAGAAGACAGAGGAAGTAGAGGTAACCACCTACACGATGGACAGACGATGTCAAAAGGATTGCTGGGAATTGGTTGCAGAAAGCCCAAGATCGACAAAACTGAAAGAAATTAGGGGAGGCCTATGTTCAACTTTGGATGCAGAAGGGTGGATGATGATGATGATGATGATGATGATGATGATGATGATGATGATGATGAACGTCAGCTAATCTATTGCGAGCTGAAGCGAATAGAATAAGATATGTCAATGTGGTCGCCAACATCACTAGAAGATAGGCAGCTTTAAAAGATAAAGAAATAAATGCAAAAACTGTATCGTGTTTACTGTTTACCATTTTTATCAGGAATTAGACGTTTGTGGAGAATTTGGTTTATGCCAAAAAAGGATTCACTAAGCACAGTGACATATTCATTGTCACCGATTATAAATTTAGAAGTTATCTATCTGATGTTTTGGGTCAATTGCTCTAAGTATAAGATACAACAGCTAAAAATGTAACCGAAATTATCGATTTATGAAAATATATTTTGTGTGCCTACATGGTTTTTTGACAGGAGCAATGACATCTTGAACCATGGGCTAATGATATAGATTGGTCTAGTCAAAAAAATCGTTGTGTGAGTCTGAATGATTTAACTCGATATCTCCCAATCAAGTGCCACTATCACAACGGTTAAAAACTAAACAAATAAAACAAACAAGACATGTTCCTTGGAAAAAGCATTTAATACTAAAATAAAATTATATGCGAGATGGTCTGGTATTAAAGGGCGAGATGGTGTACCGATTGTGAGATCGGGTGGTATGAATCGAACGTCTTTAATCAGTCTGACTTACCAGAAGATAAATAACTCCATATTTTTATGGTTTTTCCTAGAGAAACTTTACGAACAGAAAGTAACGTAATTCGTAAAATAACTTTGTTTTGATCTGCTTTAAACAACATTTAAATACAGGGTGTTAGTAAATAAGTATGACAAACGTTAAGGGGTAATTTTACATGAAAAAATAATGACAGGTTGTTCTATGTATGTCCTCAAATGCTTCGTTTTCTAGATACGGGGTGTTGAGCTTTTTATTTCAAACAGCCAATTTATTTATTGGTCTAAGACCAGATGAGCTATGTAAATGAAATTTGTTGAGTTTTACCAGGTAGTTATTGCGCATTTTTTGACATGCAAATAAAAGTTTCGTATTCATATTGGCGCGCATACGGGTAACTGTCTGAATTTTTTTAAAGAAAAAAATAGTACGCCACTGAGATATTTCAAATTAAAAATGATTTTTAAATTGCACGTTAAATTTGTGATAAAAAACCTTTCTTGTCTTATTTTCATATGGTGCACCATTTTTATGCAAAAAAATAAAACATCTTGGTGCGTATTTTTCATTTCTTAATACATTATCAAGAATAAGTAATAAGATTTTAACTAGGTGTAAACCTACAAAAGATGTTCAAAATGACCTCCTTCACAGATGACAGAAGAATTTTATATTCATCATTGGCGCGCGTAAAGGGTAATAGTCTGAATTTTTTTAAGAAAAAAATAGTACGCCACTGAGATATGTCAAGTTAAATATCATATTTGAATTTCTCGTATAATTTGTAACAAAAAATATATCTTATCTTTTTTTCATATGAGGCGCCGTTTTTATACAAAAAAATAAACATCTTAACGCTTATAAAGTATTCGAGGTGTTAGTTTCCATATGCATAGACACTTATTTAAAATTCTTTGTAAACGTTACTATTTTTGTTTCATCAAAACGGCGCCAAAAATGGTTTTTAATTTGGTATATCTCAGTGGCGTCCTATTTTTATCTTTAAAGAAAATTCAGACCATTACAGTACGCTCGCCAATGACGAATATAAAATTCTTCTGTCACATCTAAAGGAGGTCATTTTGAAAATTTCTTGTAGCTTTGCACCTAGTTAAAATCTTATTAGTGATATTTTCTGTTTTGTTCTAATTTAGTATTATTGTATTGGATAGTTCTTCATAATGTATTGAGAAATGAAAAATACGCGCCAAGATGTAATATTTTCTTGTATAAAAATGGTGCACCATATAAAAAAAAGACTAGAAAGGTTTTTTTATCATAAAATACACGTGAAATATAAAAATTATTTTTAATTTGTAATATCTCAGTGGCGTACTATTTTTATATTTAAAAGAATTCAGACGATTACCCGCATGTGCGCCAATGATGAATACAGAATTCTTAGTTTTATGTCAAACCATGCATAATAACAACCTCTTAACATCCAACAAATTTCATTTTCATAGCCAAAGCGGTCTTAGAGCAATAAATAAATTGGCAGTTTGAAATAAAAATTTCAACACCCCGTATCTCGGAAACAAAGCATTTGCGGACGTATGTTTATATAACAAACTGTCATTATTTTTTCATGTAGAATTACCCCTCAGAGTTTGTCATACTTATTTACTAACACCCTGTATAGGTACTGTTAGTAGAGCAGACAGATATATTTGAAAATTTTAAATAGTTTCAATTAAATGTCAGATTGATACTAGATGTTTTAGTTCCTGTATGCAGTGCTGTTATGTATTATTATATATTGTAAATAGTTTTTAGGTTGTAAACTAAAAACAAACTCGCATGAAGAGTTACTTTATTCATCTTATTGATAGCGTTCAAAAATTATTAGGTATAACAAATTAACTTAAAAAAGAATTTGTTAATAATATAATAATGAGCAGTGGTCCAAGTGATTCAAGCATCTGACTAATTCGGTAAAAGTCCCGTGGATTAAAGGCTTTGACATTGACCTTTTCTGTTCCAATTGTAGAATTCCTTTTTAATGCCATACGTAAAATTATTCCCAATTTCAGTTACCTACCAAATAAAAATGCTTGCGTTTGCTTTCTGACAGTTTCCCAATACGAACTGATTCTACATGTTAAATAAACCAATTACTTGTCTAAAATATCAAGGAAGCAAAAAATAAGATATCAAAGTGTGTAAAAACTAATTATTTCCTTAGCTAAGCGATTTCGAGAAAATTGTCATCATCGGAGCTAATGCTACTATCAAAAAGGAATCTTATAGGCAAAGGATTAGGAAAAAGAAGAGGAATTTTTTTGACTTATGTCAATATAAGATAAAAAAATACCACTAGTTAAGGTCATGTGCATGAGCATCATAACAATATCTAGCTGCATTACAATATATATAATCATGTATGCATATGCACTATTTATAGTTGTCCTCCGTACAACCCCCAAAGAGAAAAAACTGGAAAAAAACGGCCGCATAAATGTTACAAACACGTTAAAACTTTTTTCATTGCGTGGGTGTATCATCCAACCATCAAGGCCGAGGAGACATAGCTGACTGACAGTTTGAACTTTGTTTTATCAGTTAATACAAACTTAAGGGTAGTAGATATAGAATGTACCCATTTTAGAATCAAGACATTTAATGGAATCACTATTAATATCTCTGCTATACATATGAGTGATTTAACACAATATTTATACAATATTAATGCACACTGTCAAGGTCATTTTAAAGACTTCCATTTTTGACAGAAAGATAAGAGAATTAACATCCAATAGCTCCTACATTGTGCGAATAAGAGATGTTTGAGAAAAACAATACCATTCACAATTAACAAATCGAATTTTTTCATTGTTTTTGGTTATTTTTAGCATAACACAATGTATATGTATTTGGGGCCATTTAGTCTTCAGATCAATTTTTTAAATAAATAAATTATTAATTGGATAATACGGACATCTAAGGTACATTTTCTTATAATAGATTTTCAATTTTCTTTGTAAAAATGTTCAAAAATATTCATTTTTAATATCAACTGTCAAACCTCAACACGAAACAGATAAAAACAGATTTGAAGAGCCAACTCTGTCAGTCAGCTATTTCTCTTCGGTCATGATGGTTGGGTGATAGACTAGGAAAAAAGAATGTGTGTGTGTACTTTATAAGCACGTAAGAAGTTATACTCTGTTATTATGATTTTAACTAAATTAATATACTTAACAGGTTATTTGTATTTTATTTAAATATTAAACTAACTTTCTTACCTACCACTTTAAAAAAAATATTACAACGATACCAAAAATTAAAAAAAAAGAATATGAATCGTCCGGGATTTGAACCCGGGACCTCTCGACGTCCGACCACATGCTCTACCACTGAGCTATATTCCTTTTGCTTTGACAGGTTACAAGATTTCTCATACATACTGACAAATTTAATAGACCAAGTGAAGTATACAAAAATACTTTAAATATACTTACTATTGTTATAAAACATCTTATTCCCGAGGAAGACAAATCCAAAGACACAAAAATTATAATAAATAATACATTTACTAAAAACAGTAATATATCCTTTCAATGACTTATTTGCGCTGACAGCGCTGATACATACATATTTTAAAAGATTAGCAACGAACTACATACTGTCTGTGTGCGCATGCGCCCTGCATTATAAAATTTCACTCTCGATCGTAAAGATGTATAACTTCAAAAAGATTTAATGTGTTTGTACCGTTTGCGTGGTCGTTTTTTTTCCTGTTTTTTCTGTGTGTGGGTTGTATGGAATACAACTATAGTGCATACGTATACATGATTATATATTGTAATGCAGCTAGATATTGTTAAGATGCTCATCCACATGAACTTGTAGTGGTCTTTTTTATCTTCTATTCACGTAAGTTAACAAAAAAATTTGTACTTATACATCCTTTTCTTAGAAGATTCCTATTTGATTGTAGCATTATATCCGATGATGAAAATTTGGTCGAAAGCACCTAGCTAAGGAAATAAATGCTTTTTACAGACCATTCTTTCACTTCCTTGATTCATTCAAGTGTGTACAAAATTTATCAGTCTTTCAACTGTTTAAAATATGTCTCAGTCTAAGATAGAGATTTTTCTCGGATATATTGGATGAATGTTTTGGACCAATGTTTTTCCTGGAGTCTTTCCCTTTAATACCAAGAAATAGAGTGAGAGCTTCCACATTATCAGAGCACGGTTCTCTGCTTTGCTTATAGTGCATTTGCATCGGTTGCTAGATTAGCTCTTCTGTTGGGTTGTGCAACTCATACATGGGCCTACGCAGAAAATATCGGGCTACACGTTTTGACATGGATAATTTGCGTATTAAATATAAAAAATCGATTAACTTGCGCCCTTCTGTATACGCCTATGAAATCGTGCCCCTTGCTGTTTCTGATTTTATGTTCCTCACAAAACGTGTAGTGAGTATCACGTGGAAGATAGAGTTTGGTTATGACAAATCTTACAGTAAATGAAGTTGCAATACAACAGTATCAAGACAGTAATTCTGTTTAACTAGCGTAACCAATTCTAAATATTAAAATTTTCAATTTTATCTTGTACACATGAAAGTCAAAAGGGGTTTGTTTTTAGATATTGACATAGCTAGACTTCCTGCCCTTCCTGATATGTTTTTTTGGTACAATGGCGGCTGTGCGTTTTGTGAGAGGCACAAGTCAGAAAATATTACATATTAATATACCCACTGCTATATTATTATTATTATTAGTCCGTATATAGCTTAACCTTAGAATAATTTTTCCTAACATATAACATTATCATTGCATGCCCCTAGTATGAACGTTCACTTATTCTATACTTAACATAGATATAGATTTAGCTACTCCTTAGCGTTTCTTTAATGCGGTTTTTCTTTAAGACCCTCTACATGCTTTTTTATATCATTTTTTTGCTTATGCTTATTTTTTTACGATTATTACAATTCAGTTTTTTAATTACGTAAATTATAAAAAGGGAATGGAGGAGGAAGATCTATAATAAACTATTTTGGCTTCCATTTTTTATCGAATACAAAAACTTGATATTTTCCTCTGGTGGCCCTTTGAGTTATTTACTTTTCGTTACGGTTGTTGTTGATACATTATATTGAGCTTAGTTTAACAATTTCGGTAATTTTACAAATTTTTTTATCAAAATTTGCTTAATTTTTTTGCCAACCATCCAATCATTGTGACATACTTTAATTGATTTAAATCTCTCTCTTTGTCAGTTTAATTTTTACACGAAATATTATTCTTCTCGTATATTATAGCAATAATTTTCGTTTTTTGTCACAATATAAGATGGTAAGCTTTATAGCACATCCAGAGAATTCGACTGATTCATCAAAAATGGTTTATATATCGATTCAAATTATAAAACTTTTGTTAATATTTTATTTTATCATAAACTATTTTCTATTTTATTCATATATGTTAAAAACTACATATCCACACGCTAAAAAAAATTTCTGTACCTGTTCTTAATGTTGTCTCAAGATATTAAATTAGTATCGACGTACTAATAATGAAAAAAATCCAAAAGATTATCATCCAATTGAATCTCAAACTGAATACTGAACCAATAATCACAGTCTTGCACATTTTCAACAGATGTAAGAAAACGTCCAGAGACGAGAGATTTTTTATTGTTTCACATTCGTATAATGTGCCCGCCCTATTTTTTGCTTTCAATATCTTTCTGCAAAGTACAACCATTTCATCTTTTTTAAAGCTGTGTTGTTTCAAATATCGCTCATTTGAATCTTACCAAAACGCCATGCCTGGAATTACTTATTACAAAATAACAATGTATCTACCAGAACAACACAATAAAAGTAAAAAAATGAGAAGAACTAACTAACCCAATTGAATGTGGCAATTCTCTGAGTTCTTTATTCTTCAACCTGATCATGGATGAAATATTAAAAAAAGTAAGAACTAAAAAGAATGTGCTATGCAGACGATGCAATACTCAAAATGAAGATGATTTACAACGTAGTATGCTGCACCAATTTAATATAACCGCCAGAAAAATGTAACATAATAATATCCCCAAAAAAGAAAAATTGCATGGTTATAACAGTAAATCTATTAAGATTTAGAAATTAGAGCTGGAGGGTTAGATCATAGAAAAGTGATAGTGTTTAAAAATTTAAGCATCACACTATCTAGCTACGGAAAGCTCGAAACAGAAGTGGAAGATCAAGCAAATAGAGAAAATAGAGCTGCAGGTTGCAACCATATCAATTTATATCTAGTTATACAGGGTGTCCCAAAAAGATTGGTCATAAATTATACCACAGATTCTGGGGTCAAAAATAAGTTGATTGAACCTAACTTACCTTAGTACAAATGTGCACATAAAAAAGTTATAGCCCTTTGAAGTTACAAAATGAAAATCAATTTTTTCCAAAATATCGAAAACTATTAGAGACCTTTTATTGGAAATAAACGTGTAGCATTCTTATGGTAGGAGCATCTTTAAAAAAAGTTATAGTGAAATTTGTGCATCCCATAAAAATTTTATGGAGTTTTGTACCCTTAAACCCCCCCTAACTTTTGTCTACGTTCCAGTTAAATTATTATTGTGCTACCATTAGTTAAACACATTGTTTTTAAAACTTTTTTGCCTCTTAGTACTTTCTCAAAAAGCCAGTTTTTATCGAGATATTTTGAATATTTGACAAATCCACCACATATTTTTATATGGTTAAGTAACATTATAAAATATTATTTTCATATTATTACCTCTCTATCTCTATAATCGTACATCTCCATATACAAATATGTGGTGGATTTGACAAATATTCAAAATATCTCGATAAAAACTGGGTTTTCGAGAAAGTACTAAGAGGCAAAAAAGTTTTAAAAATAATGTGTTTAACTAATAGTAGCACAATAATAATTTAATTGGAACGTAAACAAAAGTTAGGGGGGGTTTAAGGGAACAAAACCCCCATAAAATTTTTATGAGGTGCACAAATTTGACTATAATTTTTTTTTAAAGAGGCTTCTACCATAAGAATGTCACACCTATATTTCCAATAAAAGGTGTCTCATAGTTTTCGATATATTGGAAAAATTTGATTTTTATTTTGTAAGTTCAAAGGGCTATAACTTTTTTTATGTGCACATTTGTACTAAGGTAAGTTAGGTTAAATCAACCTATTTTTGACCCCAAAGTCTGTGGTATAATTTATGACCAATCTTTTTGGGACACCCTGTATATCAGCATCTAACATCTTTATAATCGAGCTTGAATAAAAATTAAGAATAAAAACACATCTTTGTCATACGGTAACAGAAAAGTTTTGGCATTTGCATCTACTAAACTAATTCATTAATTGCTCCAAATTCTAGCTTAAATGTCTATAAAAATAATGTAATTCAAATATAACTTGAAATATAACTGAAAGCAGTTATTAATAATAAATATAAATTAGTTAATGTCTATGTGTTAGTTCACATCTAAAATTAGTAAAAGTTGAATCACAGTAGCTACTATAAACAGCAAAAATAAACTGATTTTTACATGCCATACAAAAAGCGTGTTGAATTTTATTGTACAGCTAATAAACTTTATCCAAACTGTGACGACTATTCCTTCTCTCCAACATTAGTAAAGTGACGTAGATTTAATCTTGCCATATGACAACACAGAGTCCAATGGGTTAATTCTTCAAAGAACAAATATTTTATTATAAAGATGAAATAGAGTGAGATATTTATGTAATAGATTCCATTTGTTTTGTTTTTTGTCGTTTTGTGGCTTCAGATTAATGTCCTTTTTTAAAAAAGTAAATTTAGACCACAACCATAGCATCGTTCTAAATACTTACTAATACAGCAAATCAGAAGTTTAAAGAAACTATACGCAGGAACATTTAATGCACAATTAATAAAGGTTTGTTTCCTTAAAAACCGTTTTTGATGAAACATCGATGATTTTAAAGCACCAATGCAGCTTTTCAAAAATGTTGCTGAGCTTTGCCAGCTGTTGCATAATTGCCTTAGCCTCTGCTGACAGAAATTTTAAAACTAACACTCTTTTGCTTATAAATCTTGTTATATACCTAAGTATTCCTAAGGCTCGTCAGTTGCCTATTGTTTCATTTATTCATAGTTTTTTTCTTAAAAAAATTTCACTATATTTTTTATATATTTATGTGTTTTTTGTTAAAGTTTTGTTTGTTGTTGGGTAACTGACAATAATAGTTATGTTGTGTGGTTTTTCTTACTCTTTAATCAGTGACCTAGATTAAGGTATGCAAGATGGTTACTTTTATACTCAATGTTTTATTATTATATCCAAACTTGTTTAATATAATAGTATATAGAATCATATTATAGTGACCTAAAGAAAGTAACTATATATTGAAATATGACGTGTGATTTGCTTCTAATGGTCTACATGTGATTAGATAAAAGTATGTTTTTACACCTAGATAATAATCATAACAAAATTATGATTATGGTATAACTACATGTGATTAGATAAAAGTATGTTTTTACACCTAGATAATAATCATAACAAAATTATGATTATGGTATAAGTTTTAGTAATTCTTCCACTACATGGACAGAATCTATCTTAAACGAGTGATATACGTCCTGGAATGCAGCAAAATACATTGTATTACTTACGTAGATTATCCTGTTAAATACTAAGACAAAGAGTACTAAAAGTGACGATTCTGCAGGTCCAAATAGTTGTTAATCGTATATTTTTTGAAAATCTGCCGATAAAATTACCTGAAATTAATGTAATTCAAGAGTGATTTTCGGTGAAGTGAGCCACGTAGAAAAGGACCTCTTTCCAATGAATCCCCTTTTATAACATAAAATAAAGTGGTTAAAATTCGGTTCTACTTTATTGGGATTTTGCAGACTTTAGGAAATAACGTAGAATACCATATTCAAATATGGAATCGAGTGCCAGCTTTTTTAAAAGTTATTACTGATTCCTATCTAATGTTAGCCTAAAAACCTTTGACGAAATCTGTATAAGGTACAATATTTTTTAGCCATCGCCCTATTTCTAATAATAACCTACTTTGTATATATTTACAGTGGCTCATTATTATTTTTTCATTTATCAACAACAATTTTGTGATATTTTTAGTAATGATTGTTATTTAAAAGTCACATCACAAATATGCAAACGTTAGTAGTTTGCAATAGTTCTGAGGGAAAACAAGAGTACGATAATTCAATATATGTGAAAGCAATTGTTTTCCATCAGTTTATTATGAACAATAACCAGGAGTTCCATTAAACGTATCTTTGCTACGATTATATAGCTCCTTTGGTTAGGTTAAATATGCTGATTGCCCAACATATCTAATCTCATTTTAATCTACTTATTGCAAAGAAATTAGGCGAGTGGCTCACCCCCAAAATAACGCTTATTTTTCGAGATATTGACCACGGATAGTGAATGGCTTATTTTGGCGTTACTTTATATTTTTGGCGGTGCTAAAAAACGAAAATGAAGTTTATTTTGAATTTTAAGTGGGGAAACATTGTCAAAAATTTCTAATTATAATTTAGGTTCTAATTTATTACTACCTGAACTATTACACGTACAACTATCACAACATTCTAATTCGAGCACTTTACATGTAAGACATCCGTTTTACACCGATTTTTTCCTTTGCATGAACAAAAACATTTTTGTAAAACTTTCATCGCTGAACATCCATCATAGTAATCTGGGCTCAAAACTTCATCATTGAGTAACCAACAACAGTCAGCAACATTTTTGATATTATATTTTGACAAATAGCTTGATCCCTTCACCGGAGGGACCGCAGACGTTCGGAAACAATTAGCGTCTCTTTGCAAAGACAATGACGTCGACTTTGCAAAGTAACAAGACACTTACTCAACACACACACTACACATTACTCCCCTGACTTAGTAATAAGTTATATAATTACGTGGCTAAAGGTTCTAGTTCTAAACCAAAGCCAGAATCAGAGAAAAAAAAGCTTGATCCCATTCATTTATTTGCCAAAAACAGCACTTGATACGTGTTTTTGCAAAGCTGCAGTTAACGTCCATACTAAAAGTCACACCATTTTTTTGCTACAAAACATTTTGATCTAAAACTCCCGAGAAAACTTCTTTGTTCTGTATATTTTAACATAAACGTGATTAAAAATCTAAATTTCAAATTTTGTCACTCAACTTTTGCGATTTAACTTTGCAATTCACGAATGTTCACCTTTTACTTTAAAAAAATCATAACTTATTAGAATATGATCGAAGGCTTGCAACAGATCCCATGGTCTTCAGAAAGCTGTAAAATATATGCTATAAAAAAATATTAAAACCGAATAGAGTTGTAGTGAGTTCGCAGAAGAACATGATTTCTTTTTTTATTTTTAGGGTAAAATTGCGTTTTTGACATTGTTTCCCCACTTGAACAAAATAAACTTCATTTTCGTTTTCAGCGCCATCAAAAACATAAAGTTAGACCAAAATTAGCCATTCACCTAACCGTGGTCAGTACCATGTTATTTTGGGGGTGCGTGCCGCGCGTCTATTAATACAACAATTTTAAAGATAGTGAAAGTAGAAGTGTCAGAAATGTTGGGTAGATGGGCATTACTTTTAGGAATTCATTCACAATAATCCTGTAAGAGGGCGAGGTTATTCAGAAGTAAGGAGAAGAACATTTGGCATAAAAATTGACAGATTATTTTTTGAAAAATATAAATATAATGTATAATATTGATATTTATGTAATGATCATTAAATGTAAAATAATAAGAGTGTATGCATGATATTTTGGAAAAATACATATGATATTGGACAAATTTTCTCCTTATTGTTGAATTCGCGACAGGCATATAGAACATTTAGCTTTGTTTTTTATTCGATGCCATCTTGGACGAAATATCACATTTCATTTCTTTGTTAAAGTAAAACGTTGATATTAAAAGTTGTTTATTCTTGTAATATTGTATAAAATTGATTGTTCGATTAGGGCAATGTTAAGATCAAATTTCTATATACCTGTCGTTTGGTTCGAGTGAACAAATTTGATAAAGTGTGTGATTAGTTTTTAAGGATCGCGCCGACTATCCTTGCCTTTTGATACTGATTTTTTCCCAGGATTTTTGTTTTGATGATTTTTTACTTGTGCCATACACTTATCGAATGAAGTATCTCATTCCAGTACTATGTATTTAACTGGTATCCAAAATTATCTTCTTAATTTGTAACTGTTTAGTAAACTATAATAAAATAGTCAAACATTTTGTCAAGTTGTCATGTTCACGTTATGTCTTACAGACATAATGAAGTCGATTGATATATTATTGTTTATTAATTAAATATAAGAATAAACTAATGATGTGATGATGATCAGTAGATCATACAGAGGTTTTAACCTCTCATTTTCTTGAAGTATAGTAGAGTTAATAAACCAATATGTCAAATTTATATGTTTTTTTTATTCCCTTATTTCCATCAATAAAAAAATATACACCCAACAAAAAAAAAAAAAAAATGTGTGTGTACTTTGTACGCACGTAAGAAGTTATACTTCTATTATATAATTTCACCGAAATAAATATACTTAACAGTTACAGTACCAAAAATTAACAATAATTACCAAAAATTAACAATACCAAAAATAAAAAAAAAAAAATGAATATGAATCGTCCGGGATTTGAACCCGCGATCCCTCGATCTCTGGTCCAATGCTATTATACCAACCGAGCTATCAATCCCCGTGCTATTGACGTGTCTGATATAATTAAACGGTGACAATCGCGGTCACAAATATATCAAAGTGAAGTATAAAAATAGATATTTTATTATCTGGAAGACAAATCCCAAAGACACCAAAATATAATAAATAATACATTTACTAAGAACACTAATATATTCTTTTAATGACCTATTTACGCTGATACATACATATAATTTGAAAGATTAGCAACGAACTACATATTGCCTGTCTGCGCATGCGCCAGGGAATTATAAAATTTCACCCTCGATCGTAAAGAAGTATAACTTCAAAAATTAGACATTTTTCATCGGGGTTAAGACTACCAAAAATCTTTACATTATTCATAATTAAATACATTATTCTTTTTATAATGTCAGTTGAAACATTTATCGGTATGTAGAACGCTTCACCACTTGGTAAATGGACTTGGTAAATGTCTCTTGTTTTTCAAACAAGACGGGAACCATCTTCTTTGGTGGTTGATAACGTAGACTATTATTATCTTTGTCGAGTCGAAGCAAGGTGTAAATCGGAGTTGAAATGAATAATAAACGGCGAGGTAATTATTTTATTTTGTAACACAAACACAATTTACAATCACTGTACAATAATTACTATTACTGGGTTTAATACAAAACATATAGTCTAGTAAAATAAGATTACACTACATGTAAATCAAAATGTAAATTCGTACAGGTTGGAACAAATTTTATATCAAAGTTTAGGGAGGACAAAAGATATTTTCAAGAAAGTATCCAAATTATATAAGCGTATCATTGTTTAAATAATTAAAAAGGGTCATTTTTGCACAATATTTATTTTTTAACTGCTGAGGTAATTTACGTTTTAATTAACGTCTTTAGGATTTTTTTCTACAAAGCTGAAGGATGAATCTTTCAATTAAGACTTACTAAATTAAATTTGACCCCCTATCTATTTAAATAAGTATATATTAAATTTAAAAATTAAATTTGCAAAAAAATGTTTTTTGTGTTAAGCACTATAAATAATTTTATTTAATAGGAGAAGTTGCACTATGTTACCAGTATTATGCAAAAAAATTGGTTAAAAAATATTTAATAATTTATGAGATATTTAATTTGTTTATCAAATGGTACTATATTTACAATAATTGCAAAAACGCGGTTGTTACCAAAAGAATATAAACCTGTTTAAAATCTCATGTGAGTGAGCGTATACGTGATAATAAAAGAGAAATGAATAATTCGCGTACCGTGTAGTAATAATGAGAACTGTGAACCGTGAATTAAGAACGTATTGTCATTCGAGAATACATTTTGAGTTGTGCTACACGCGTGTGATCAACTCGGAGACTGGCTGGTAACTAACTGAGAAACTTACTGAATTGACTAAGAAACATAACAATTCAGTTTTCTCTAGACTTTTACAACGAGGGGGAGATCAGTAATTAACTTTTGTGTATGTCTAACTTAAATTCTAGGGTAAATAAGACCCTTAGTGCGGTCAGCCTTTAGATATTCGGGGAATCTGAAATCCAATAATATTCTAATCCGAGCAGTATCAGTACTGAAAGACTGAAAATGTGTGAGAAAGCAAAAATAACGCATAATAGGGATTTTGGCCTTTTTTGCATAGTGTAAAACTTCCCAAGTCAAAGAGTTTTGCGACAGTCAACGGAAATATAGAATTAATTCAATGGCTTTTCTCATATTTGAGTTAATACAAGGGACAGATGGCCGAAAACATGTATGTTCATTTAAGAAGTAGTCAAAAATGAGATAAATTATATATTGAGATCGTATAAGCAAATAATTATAATTATCGATATGTTACAAGTTTTGTAGCAACCGGTAATCAAGTTAAATTATAAAAAACACACCTCAATGTTTCAAACCTATTTGAACAATTCCCATACTTCGTAGAAGAAATTGGAAGAAACAGAATGACCGTACAGCCCATCAAATAATTATTAGACATTGAAGGTTATTCAAAATCACCAATATTTTACATGCTACTTGGACATTCCTTATCGCTCAGACGGTCTGCGGGTATACATTACATGTCACGTACAGATAAAAAACGCTCTTTGAATAGTCTTGACTCATGCCAGTGCTGTTACAGCTATACGCTGTGAGCTCGTACGTAGAGGGGATATTTACAAATTCGTGAGCGCCAGTAGTGGCAAGTCTGTAAACGTTTACCGGAAATTTGACATAAATGTCAAAGTGATTAATTTAAAATTAAAATTAAAAACATTAATTATAAAAAATATTAGTTGGTCAAAGCTGTGGTATATATTTTTACCTTAAATATACTTACGTTTTAAATACTGAATTTAAGTTTTTTTTAATGTTCCGTAATATGTAATTATAAATTAATGTATTAATCTTAGCGCCATCTACACGAAAATTGTGAAAGTATCCGAAGTAAGAAATTGATATTTTATCAATAGAACGTCAAAATGATTAGCAAAATCTTAAAAAAATTGATTACAATTTACTTTTTTGCGTTGTAAATATTAAGCGATAACAATTAAATAATAAATTTAAAAATTACCGGTGAAAGTTGAATTAGTAATCCGCCAGGAGCGACACCAGCGAAGCTCAGAGCGTATATGTTTGTTCAGTATTTTACAACCATTAATTTACGTACACTAAAATTGTCATTATTCTGTTCCCATGATACTATGACAGGACTCTTGTCATACTCTTGTCATAGTATCATGTTCTGTTCCTCATTAAGTGCCGTACACTTATTGAGTTAAGTATATCGTTACAGTACTATGTATTTAACTGGCACCCAAATTATATTTTTGATTTGTAACTGTTTAGTAAACTATAATAAAATAATAAAAATGTATAGGCACCATTTTTATTCAGTGTCAGTTTCATAAACTGTCTTATTTTTCTCTTTGACTTAGTACAGAGAGCGCAATCCAGCACTCTAAATCGAAGATTTTCGCCTCTTGTTGGAGGCATCATCAGAGAGGCGTAGGTTTGCTGTTATCTGCCCCAAGTGACAAACTACCGAGAGCCGTCCTCGCATTGCAACTGACTTTATGGAGTGACATCTGCTAAATGAGGCGCTCAGAGCAACAGTGGCCTAAGACACAAATTAAGCATTTTTAGATTAATATATCAATAAAAGCAGCAACATTCAATCTTCGTTCGAATTAACAAGGGTCTACACAACCTCCCTCTATATTTGGCTAAATGGCGCTACCTAATTTGTAGCGCCATCCCATAAGCATAATGTAAGTACGAATGCAAAGATTGCATTTATCTCAAATCTTTATTTTTGGGGTTAGGCCACTGTTGTTCTGAGCGCCTTAAATGAAAGTCAAGTCACACCTATATACGGAAACAACTAATTAAAGGTGGGTTTCCCTACCACTAGATTTGAATAAATGAACATTCGGATCGAAGAAACATACCTTAAACTAAAAAGGGATAGAGTTCACTGATGATGGACTGATAGGTCCGAAAACGTTCGTTCTGAACACATTTTATACAATTCATTTGGATTTTTTAGGATTTTATTAAATTATACCTATTATATAGAAGTTGTTTTACTTCGATGTTTTTTAAAAATACCTTAAATATGATGCAGACGTCTGCACCGCCGTATATGGCGAACGCAAACTCATGATGCACCTGTGTGAATGTTACAGTGTGACAGTCAAGCATAATGCACACGGGTGCATCGCCGTATTGAAGGGGTTAAATCGTTTTATTGCTGTTCTATTTTATTTTGATGCTGTTCTATTTTATTGTCTAAATATTTTTGTTTTTCTTCTAATGAAAGTACTAATTTGACTTACCTCTAACTGAAGATTTTCGTTAATTTGCGATAAACTGTTTATAGTTCAATGTTATACAATGTTATACTTCAATGCCAAAATTGGTAGAACTCAGCTTGATCATCATATGAGATTCACCTTGGGTCCTTTTGGTTTTAGGGAAAGAAATGAACGAGGCTATAGATTAATAGAGTTCTGTGGCCAAAGAAAATTGTCTGTAATGAATACCTACTTCCAACACCACCCACGAAGACTCTACACTTGGAAATCCCCGGGCGACAGAACAAGAAATCAGATAGATTTCATAATGATCAATTCAAGGTGGAAGTCCTCAGTTACTAACGCAAAAACTTATCCAGGTGCAGTTTGTGGAAGCGACCACCAACTCCTTGTAGCTGTATTCCGAATACGTTTTAGAAACAAACACAAGCATACTCCTAGAACTCCCAGGTTTACAGAGACTGAACTTTTAACTTTCAAAGAGAGAATAAACCCAGTGTTAACTGGGACAAGTACTACCCCCATAGATGATATCGAGACTTTCTGGGGAGGTTTTAAAAGAGATATATTAGATACAGCTAGGCAAAGTCGCCAACCCATAAAAAACAACAGTCGTAAACCATGGATCAGTGACCAAACATGGAAAATTATAGAACAAAGAAGGCAACTTAAAGTTGGCAGTTTTGATTTAAACGAGTATCGAAGCTTATCAAGAGAAATCTAAAGAAATTGCCGGAAAGATAAAGACAAATATGTGTCTAACATTTGCCAGGAAGTAGAAATCCACTTATATCGAAATTAAACGAGAGATCTCTTTCAGAAAGTAAAGTTACTGGCTCGGGAATTCAAACCCAGAAATTACGCTATAGAGAGGATGAGACAGGTAATATGGTAATCGATATGGATGCGGTTCTGGAGACTTGGAAGAAATACTGCACAGAACTCTATAAAGCTGACACCTCTAACATTAATGATAATATAACAGCACTGCAAGTCTCAACAATAACCCTAGAACCAGATATTCTAAGGTCTGAAGTTGATGAAGCCATAAAACACCTTAAAAGAAATAAATCACCTGGTTGCGATGACATCACGGCAGAACTTTTGCAGAACATGGTCTCCGATTAATGTGGAGACTATGCAATCATGTATGGCCCAGTGATTGGTGTACCGCACTATTTACTCCCATTCATAAGAAAGGCGTAACCACAAAATGTAGTAACTACCGAACCATCTCACTAATTTCACACCCAAGTAAAATTCTGTTGAGAATCATCAATCGCATGCAGACATACCTGGATAGACAAATACCACAAGAACAGGCAGGCTTCGTGAAGGGTAAAGGCACAAGGGAGCAAATTCTTAATATGCGACAGCTCATTGAAAAAGCACGAGAATTCAAAATTCCGATGATCATCTGCTTTCTGGATTATCAGAAGGCATTTGACTGTGTAGACTGGCCAGTTTTTTGGAAAGTTCTACATGAGATAGGGGTTCCTGATCATCTGTCAGCTCTGGTGAAAAGCCTATATGAGAACAGTGAAACCAGAATAAGAATTGAAAACCATAAGTCCGATCCTTTTAAAATAGATAGAGGAGTCCGACAAGGATGTATTCTATCTCCAAGTCTTTTTAATTTCTATGGGGAGTATATAATGAGAAAAGCACTCGTCAAATGGAATGGCGGTATTTCTATCGCAGGAAAGAAGATCTCAAATCTCAGATATGCAGATGATACAACATTAATAACTGCATCCGAAAAAGAAATGTCCAGCCTGCTGCAGCTAGTGGAAGCCGAAAGCAATAGATGTGGTCTCAAGATCAATAAACAAAAAACAAAAATTATGATACTAGATTATTCAAATTCACTTCAGACAACAGGAGCCTTAGACCAGTTTGAAGTGGTTAACGAGTTCAATTATCTAGGATCCTACATCAGTAATACAGGATCTTGTGAAACAGAAATACGTAGGAGAATAGGCATGACCAAAAACGCTATGAGTCGATTATCGAAAATCTGGAAAGATCGCTCCTTGTCGAAGAACACCAAAATAAGATTAGTATTACGATCCTTATTTAATTACGGATCCGAAACATGGACAATGAAATCGTACGACAGAAAAAGGATTGACGCCTTTGAAATGTGGTGCTAGAGAAGAATGCTTCGGATCTCATGGACGGAACACAGAACAAATCACTCAATCCTCCAAGAGCTTAATATTCAGACTCCACTTTCCTCTATTTACCTCTCCACCGTCTTAAAATTTTTCGACCATATTGCAAGAAGAAGTGATGTTAATCTTGAGAGACTTATAATTTCGGGAAACGTTGAAGGGCGCAGAAGTAGAGGTCGCTCACCTACTCGATGGACGGATCAAGTACAGAAAGCCAGTGGAAAAACATTCTCTGAATCCATGAGGGAAGCTTAGGACAGAAGCCGATGGAAAGAGATAGTTGCTCGTATTATAGGGAATCACGACACTCAGCAATGAGGAAACGACTGAGGAGGGAGTTTATAGTTTCTACCTCTACGTTTCTCCTCTTCCTCTTCTTGTCTACGCTTCTCTTCGACTTCTTGCCCACGCTTTTCATCTTCTTGACTAAACTTCTCCTATTTTTTTTCATTTTTATAAACCACGTGGAGGGTCCGGACGTATCTATTTCTTTCTCAAATTTAGTAGATCTTGTATTGACCATAAACAATTACCTACTTAGTGTATTCTTATCCCACCGCTGTAACTTTATTCCCATCAAGAGTATTACAATACAAACTCAATGACAAACATATGCTTATATATTTTATATAAAGGGTTGTCTACAGCTAATGCCGTTTCCCTTCCGTCAGCCACCCCATCAGACTTCCCCATTTTTTTCGATCTTCCCAGTCTCCGTCTTCCAATCATTTCTTAGCCATGGCTTCGTCGACTTTATTTTTCTAAGATCTTCTCGGTCGACCTCTTCTTCTTGTTCCTCTTGGGCTTCATTCTGCAACCTTGTTTATCCACGTGTTTTCTGCTCTGCCTACGTGGCCGCAACATTTTAGTCTTCTCTCGTCTATATATTGCAGGGCATCTTTTTCCACTTGCATTCTTCTCCTTGTCTCCGCATTTATTGTTTTGTCTCTTCTGGTGAGACCACAGCATCTTCTCCAGTATTCCATTTCGGTTGCTAGGATGCTCTTTTGGGTTTTTTGTTTATGACCCAAATTTCTGCGGCATATGTCATGATGCTTCGTACTATTGTTTGGTATATTATTTTTTTTGTTTTTCCCTTGATGTTCTTATTCCAGATTACATTATGAAGTTGTCTGATGCAAGATCTTGTTTGTCCCAATCCATTTTTTTATTTCTTCTTCTGTTGTTCCGTTTTTCGACATTATAAAACCCAAATATTTAAAATTCTTCGTTCCTTTTATTTCTACTTGTTCTTCTATTTTTAAATTTTCGACGTCTTCTTCCGGTATTGCTAAGTATTCCGTTTTGTTCATATTTATTTCCAAGCCGACCTTTTTGTATTCCTCTTTCAGTTTTCTTACCATGTAACTGATATCCACTTCATCTTGAGCCATCACCACCTGATCGTCTGCGAAACACAATGTGTAGAGATAATCGTCCTTTATCGGTATTCCCATACCCCTACAATTTGTCTTCCAAGTTGTTAGTGCGTGTTCTAAAAATATTTTAAATAGAGTTGGTGGCGTTGGGCATCCCTGTAGTAATCCTTTTGTTGTTTTGAAGTTAGCAACTACCCTGTTTCCGCTTTCCGATTTTTATATTTACTTCATTTTCACTGTATATGTTCTTGATTGCTTGTGTTAGGTTAGATGGTGTCCCTATTTTATTCATTGATCTGTACAGTTCTTTCCTTGGCACGGTGTCGTATGCCTTCCTAAGGTCTACAAACGCAATGTTTTTCACACATAAACTTCAAAATCTGAATTACAACTGAACTGGAAACGTTAAAACCATAGTTATGTTTTTATCAACGAACTGTCAATACGAATGGAATGGGCAAGAAGTGAATTTAATGCGGCTAGGATGAAAGAGTATAGTCAGGGAAGAATAGAAGATAACGCCATCTTTCGTAAACAAAAAAATTGATAATGGCAGTCAGGGTTGCCAGCTTGGGGTATTTTCCCATAATTTTGGAGTAATTTGAAAGCGTCTAGAGGAATTTTTCTAAACAGAAATGGTTGGGGGGACAATTATGAGAGATTTTAAGGGGTCATGGTAAATTAAATTTGCGTATATACATAGAACTGTATATTACACTCTCATAATATAATCGAAGACGATAGGACCTATGGATTATTTCCAGGGCCTTCTGTTGGTAAGTAGTATAATTTTGGTTTACTGTTCTCTACATTTGACTACTAATTTATTAAAATGCGGCAAAAATTTAAATTTAAGGGGTTTGAGCTTCAATTTGAGGGAATTTCAGTTTCTAAGTGGGGGATTTATAAAATCCCATCTGGCAACTCTGGGACCTCTCACTTGTATGTTGGCCGCAATCTCGCTTTACTGTTTGAATGGGTTTCCATCCGTATTGACAGTTCGTTGGTTTTTATACGTTTTCTGACGTTTTAGACATCACTAGACATTTCTGGGTTATTCCACGACATCTCGAATATTCTCGTACTTTACTACTTCTTCTCTTTCGTCAAGGAAATTTTTCTATGTGGGATTAATCTTACAGAACTGTCGTAACAGTACGATCGATCGCTGCAGTAAAATTTATATTACGGAGGGAAATTTTGATTCTGTTCATTGTATCGCTGTGTCCAAACCATTTTCGGCCTCCCCTATGCATCATTCTACATAATATAATATATATTACAAAAATAATAGTGCTAAACATAGAAAAATTTAATGCTATAGGACTTTTATTCTGTATAAAATGATGTGTGTTCGTTGGAGAATTAAGTAACGAAACTCTGAAGGAAATGCACAAGTTTATTGAAATGTTATCAGCTTAGGATACAAAACGATACTGAATTAATGAATACAAACTATTTCTTAAAATCTTTCATAGTCCTAGCACATATCATTGACACCTCGAAATTATCAGCGTGGGTGTTTCCCATCTCCGATGTAGTCTAGATATTGAAATAAAAATGCACACAGTGGCGTGCTCGCCATAACACCTCCCTCCTGAAGACCGAAGCTGGGGTGTCCAAGAAGGCTTTCTTTTGCAGCTTCGAAGTTTTGGCTTGTAGTGTAGAGCCTCTCGGGACATGCTCCGCACAGGGCAGGTAGGGCCACATGAAACAAAGAAACCAACCGGCAATAACTCATTCTATTTTTGTTGTTATGAGAAGGCCGTAGATGAAATGTACCACAAGGTAATCGAATTATATGTTGCAGTTATTGATTAAAATCCCTTTATAATATGTATAATGAAAGCTCATATCGACTACTTGCCGTGTTACACTTCAACTTCGTTTAGTTAATCGCATCATAAAATTGTTTTACATTAAAATGAAATTTGCGAATAACCTCGTTATCCAACTTAAATGTTAGACTTTTATTGGTTTCATTGAATTCAAGAATGAATAACATACGGTCCTGTGTTTAATACCGATCTTGGTGAATTTAGAATTTTATCAATTAAAATAAAGCTTGCGCAAATTTCGTTGGATAATTATAACAGTGAGTTTTTTTTTGTTTACCAAAATGGAAAAGGTGTACAGATATTAAAATTTTCCAGGCACTGATGTTGTTTAATTTTAACTATTTTTCAAAATTTGAGTCACCAATAGGACTACTATAGGACTACTTAAGAGAAGTATCGTTTATTTCAAAATAATTTCTGTTATTCTCATTATAAAAATATAAAATATTTTTATTATTCATGTCTTGTTGTAATTATTAATGTATTAATGTAATTAAAGACTTGGTCGTTAAAATATAAAAAACTATTTAAAACCAAGTTAGCTTTAACATTCTGAAATTCGGCAAATTCCTTTCCTTTGTTTGTTTTAATCGAAGGCGAAATATGCTGAATATCCTTTATTTTTGTTTGTAATATTTTATCCGGATGGTCTAATTTTAGTTTACAAGCATCAATTTTGTCAGTGAAGTTGATAATATTACTTCGGACTTTATTGTCGTGTATATTATTTGGACTAAATATATTATGTTCTCGAGCAGATGAAAATAATGTAATTTCCTTTAATCTGCTTTTTAAAATGAAAGGTAAAATTGGCAATTCTGGGTCAAACTTTGTACAAATCAAATAAACAGAAACTATAAAATAATGTAATTTTGATGAGGACCCTTTAAAAACATTTATAAGCTTGATAGCTTTCTCACAATTAAAATAATTATTAGAAGTTCTGACTGAAAATATTGTTGGCGTAGTTGCTGTTACGTTACTAATTGCCATTGTATAAACCAAAAATAAGTTGAACAAATAAAAAAAATGCAAATACTAGATATGATATCTTAAAAGTTTGAAAATAGCCTAACAGAGTGAATAAAAAAAAAATGAAAACAAATACAAAATGAATATAATTCGACTAACCTCAAGTACTTCCGTGAGAACGTTGCACCTTCCCAGATCAAGTGGCTTTACACAGGAACGAGTACAGAACGGGTGGAGAACGACGTTGCACTTTCCCAGATCAAGTGGCTTTACACTGGAACTGGTCGAAATTCTAAACTGTATGTAGTCGGTATGGTAGCCGGGATGTTGTTGCTTCTTCTGTGGAAATGCTTCACTGTTTCCAGGGTCGAGTGGCTTTTCACTGAAGCTGGTTGAGAAGATTCCAAAAATATGCTAGTTGCGCCTCCCCAGAACTTCCGAATTACTTTGTGGCTCTACACAACAAGTGGCCTTACACTTGGAATTCTTCAAAGTTGCTTACAGGTTCCTTCAGTTTTCCTTCCTCGTGGATTTACACTCGGAACTTAAATACTAAGTCACTAATTCTCCAATTTCCCAATTAACGATTAAAATCGATTAAAAAACGGCTTTACTTTTTCTAATTGGAAATTCTACTGACTGCGCTACTTTTATTCTGTATAAAATGATGTGTGTTCGTTGGAGAATTCAGTAACGAAACTCTGAAGGAAATGCACCAGTTTACTGAGATGTTAACAGCTTAAGGTACAAAACGATACTGAATTAATGAATACAAACTATTTCTTAAAATCTTTCATAGTCCTGGCACATATCATTGACACCTCGAAATTATCAGCGTGGGTGTTTCTCAGCTCCGATGTAGTCTAGATATTGGAATAAAAACGCACACAGTGGCGTGCTCGCCATAACATAGGTATGTAATCGCTAGAAATTACTTGCCGTGTTCTTTTAATCTAAACTAATTTTTGTGCGATCTGAACTCTCTTTATACCTTTAATGTTTTAATACCGTTATGTTATATTAGTAACTATTGTTAAGTAAGAATACGATGACTTGATAATCTAAAACAAAATTAGGTCATTAAATAATAAAATTCATTTATGAGTTTTGGTATTTGCTACTTTGGTTAAATTTTTACCGACTGGAAATAGATAGAAATTACTGTACAACCAAGTATGCGTGCTTGGTTGTCTTTTAAAATGAAGTTTTGAGATAAATGCAATATTTGCATTCGCATTTCCATTAGGTTTATGGGATGGAGCTACAAATTATGAAACACCATCTAGTCAAATATAGAGGTGGATTATGTAGGCCCCTGCCAATCCAAAGATTTAATGTTGCTACTTTGATTGAGATATTTATCTAAAAATGTTCAATTTGTGGCTTAGGCCACTGTTATTCTGAGTGCCTCAATTGAACCTCAGCTAAAAGCTTGGGTTTCTTGAATTGTGGAATCCAAATAGCACTCGCCTGGTCTTATCCAGACTCCAACACGTCGATCAACGTGATTTAAAAGAAATCTGGACACGTCAATAAACATCATGTTGCTCCATTGTGCCATGGTCTAATATATGTCCTTCTGCAAACAAGAGTCTGGCTTAACGATGTGAAAGTGGTCAAAGAAGGTAACTCTAGGTGGCATTCTCTCATTTAGTCCATTATCTTGAAGCCCAATACTATAGTTTGAGTCTTTATTCTTGTACCAGTAGTTTCTATTAACTGTTGTACCAGTAGTATTATGCGTATAAGGTTGTCTTATAATAGCTCCATACATTTCATGTCTGGTCCATGCTCTATATTTTGCAGCACGACTAATATTTTTAACATTCCTGCTATACGGCGTCTTATAGCCTTCTTGAATTAAAATTATTGCTCTACCAATTTGAATCTCTGTGAGATACGATCTGCACTATCGGGACTTTCCAATCACATTAAAATCCATCATTAATTCTTAACAACCTTAACGTAAATATCTAGAGAAATTTAATAACGGAATAAATGTGATTTGAAAATTTCCAAAAATATATGAAAAATGAAGATAAGAAACTTGTTTCTTTCATGTATGAAAACTATCGGTGGCGCCCAAAATCCCGACAGCCAAAATCCCGACGGGTAAAACACCGACACGCCAGAATCCCGACAGGCCAATAAGTAAAAATAAGCTCGCATAAGTAAAAATTCCGACCACTACATTTTGAATCTTTATTGTTTTCAAATGCAATACCAAATCATACTATAGATTATAGAGTATTGAAATTCAAAAATTATTACTTATGGGCCATTCCACGAACATACGCCTGTTTTGGATTACTTCGACAACGAATATTTTACTTTGCAACATAAGAAGTACGAAAGTAAATGGCGCTAATAATTATTTCAATAAACAACAATGTAATTTGCAATTTAGTTTCGTTCTTCTTATTTTGCACATTAAAATATTCGTGGTCGAAGTAATCCAAAACAGGCGTATGTTCGTGGAATAGGGTATACTAATAAGTACGGGTACTAATTATTATTTATTTTTAAAAGAAAAAATTATTTAAACACTTCATTTTATAATATAAAAGCTATACTTACTAAAATGGAAGGTTGTAAGTGACATGATAATACAGTACGTAAATCGTTCAGCTGGACATAGGGAATATACATTGTGAGAATTGTGGCAACTGCGCTAACCTGTGTTAGTTGAAGCTTGTATTCGAGTACGAGTTTTTGGTGCAATGGAGCTGTTAGAATGAATAGAATGAGCGAGTTTTGACCTGGTTTTGACGCAAGGCTGTCCATAAATAAATCAAAAACTAAGTCTATGATTAATGAGTTAATAATTTTACTTTAATTTTTAAAATATCTTTTATTTAAAAACTAATTTCAAAACGAAACAGTTTTCCCATTCCCTTAGGCAGTGGCGGATCCAGGGGGGCGATGGGGGCGATCGGCCCCCCCTCTCAACCCAAGTGATTTATTTTTTTTTAATTATAATACAGTAAAACCTGTGTTACCGGCCACTTGCCAAAATCGGCCACCTGTACTAACGGCCAGTTTAAAAAATCCCCAAACCAATTATAAGTAGACTACAAAAACTGGCAATACCGGCCACCTTTCTATATCGGCCAATGTTTCTTTCATTTTTAGCGGCCGTTACTGACAGGTTTTACTGTATAAAGATTACAAAAACATTCATTGATTTTTCAAATGGATAATTATACATGTTTTAAAATTACAATATTATATGAATTACATATAAATATATTTTATTAGTATGAGACTTGTCTAAAACGGGCCAGTGACGCCAGTGTATTCGGAAATGAGTAATTTATAATTCTTAGGTATACATTAAGAATTAAAAATGATTACAATAAGCATATTTAAACAAATATTTAAACATATTTAATATGTATGTATATACTGTGAACGCATACCTAAGCATGTCTACCCTCGTATAATTATAAAATCGGTTGCAGATAACGGATTCTTCGAAAATCTCTCGAAAATAGCGCGCCCAGCAAAACTATATTAATTTGCCGAAAATATAAATGTATTATGTTCAAAGGATTGCTGACCAGGAAAAAAGAACACCCTTTGCTTATTAATTATTAGTCATTAGTAGTGTGACCAACTAGCCCGAAAAATCCGGGACATGACCCGAATTACGAAGTTGTGTCCCGGCGTCCAGGACAAGGCTTCCGGGCCATCCGAATTTTCAACTTTTTGGTAAAAATCTATATTTATATCAAATTAAATTGTTGAGACGAAAAAAAAAATTTTATCGTGGTATAAATTTTAATACTAGTTCTATGAAAGAAAACGAAAACTGTGGAATTTTTTTTATTTGTGTTTTAATTATCGTCTTCCGAAAAGACCATTCAAAAACAATAATAATTCATGTCACAATGAATCATGCCTAGGCACGCATGCCGCATCGAACGATGTAATGTAATGATTGCTGATGCATCTTTTTTTTCGGTTTTGTCAACTACTTTAAGTAGATAAACCTCTTGAGTTCGTTCGCGAAATATGATTAATTTCCAAACCGTTGCATGCTTTGAGCCAAATTCAAATCTGCTGCGTTGCAATATGATTTTTTTATCTAAACATTTATTTTATTGTCAGTACAGTAATCAGTTTGAATCCGAAAATCGATTAGTGACCATCTCGGAATTATTGTTTTTGACCCGACTTTTTCATTCCAATATATTATTATTGTTAATATGAATATGGAACCAACACACGAAAGTAAAAACAGAAAACGATATTGCACTTTCAATAAAATATTGGAAGAAGAATTTCTATTTTTGAAAAAAAAGTAACTCTAACAGTGACATGAAGTGTGATACTTGTGGATCGGAATTTTCGATCGCCCACAGTGGTAGAGCGGATATACTAAGTCACATCAAAAGTGAAAAACACCGAAGAGGTATCTGCTCCGCGTCCAGCAGCAAAAAATTGACTCAATTTTTCAAGCCAACAGCTTCATCGAGCATTGATTTAGAGACAGCAGCTCGGGAAGGTGTTTGAGCGTATCATTTGATTAAGACCATAAAAAATATCATTGTCAACATAAAAATGTTAAATAACCAATAAAATGATGATATTAGAGTCCTATATTTAAAAAAATAACAAATGGCCCGATTTTCATTCAAAAGTCCCGGATTTTAGGTATTTTTTTTCAGCATTGTCCCGGATTCGACTGAATTGGAGTTGGTCACACTAGTCATTAGTGTATTTTGTCTATCGATGCAAGTAACATCTCTAATACTGATTCGCAGGGACGTATTTAGGGGTTGGCGAAAGAGGCGCCCGCCAAGGGCGCAAGAGTGAGGGGGCGCAAAATTAGCGGAAGAAAAACTTATAGGAAATCCAAGGTTTTAATTTTATAAACTAAGCATTTTTCCTACTTTCGATGAAAAAATATGATGCCGTATTCTAGCAAAATTAAAAAGAAGAGAATACATAAATACTGGTACGGTGTCAGTAACATTATAAAAATAATTGTAATATATAAAGGATTTTAAGTTTTGTTAACTGGATGGTTTGCAGCGTTGCAAGCTAATACTAATACGGCAGCGTAATACAGGTGGCACAAGAAGCGGAGTGCGTCGAGCGGCAGAAGATAGAACTGATCATGCTCTCAGTGCGCGAGCAGCGAAGCGGAGCTGCACACAACGTCAAGTTCAGTTCAGGCTATGAATCACGGCTCGTGAGTTGTGAAGAAGACGTAGACTGGCGATTGCTAGTTCTCTTGCTCGAAAAATTTGTGAGATATCTAGAAGAAGTAGCTATTGTATTTTTTGTACTCTATCTGTGCTGTCTTTGACTGTAGGTCCTCCAGACGTTTCGCATTCCGAACAAACGAGTCAAGTCATAAGATACATTGATTTCTCTAGTGGTCAGGAATTTACAACAGCGTACAAGCTCACATTGACAACATCAATGACTTAGTTAGATTTGTGCCATGTGCCGCGCACAGCTTGAATTTGGTTGGTGTTCATGCAGCAGAAGTATCCCCAATGATGATCACTTTTTTGGTATTGTAAAGAGTATATTCTGTTTTGCCAGTGGTTCAACGATACGATGGGAATGTTTTAACAAGTTTTTGGATAGCACTCTGAAGGTACACAGTTACACACGATGGTCTTCAAAAAGACAGGCCATCACTTCTATTGAGAAAAACATTAAGGGATTATACACTGCTCTAAAGGAGCTGGCCAACAATCATGAATGGAATAATGAAACTGTTTTTGGGGCTTCAAGCATAATCAAAAACAATAAAACTCTGAAAACGTTTGTTTTCTATACTTCCACAAAATTTATTACAAATAAGTGACTACAGCTGTTTCGGCAGAGTGCCTTTCTCAAGTAATATAGTTTACAATGTGTTTGCCTTTTTAAGTCTTCAACTGAAGGGGTTGAGGAGTGGGGAGCTGTTTGTCTCGAGTTGGTCATTCAGAATTATATCTGTATTTTTCAGTTTATTAATTTCCATAGATTCTAAAAAAGATAGCTTAATGCCTTTATTTTGAATATGAAGAATTTGAAACTCTTCATTGAAAGAATGATTATGATCTAGAAGGTTAAGTGCGTATGTAGAAGTGTCTGTTTTTATATTGTTGAATGCCCTTTTGTGTTCTGCTATCCGTTTGTCAAAAGTTCTGCCAGTTTGACCGATGTACGTTTTCGGACAGTCACCACAAGTTAGTTTGTACACACCACTCTGTAATTGCTTTCTCTTTCGGCTTTTATTGTTCTTAATATATTTGCTTAAGTTGTTGTTAGTTCTGAACGCTGGTGTTATTTCTTTCTTTTTTATGTATCTGGCTATTTTTGTTGTTATCTTGCCAGTATATGTGAGAGAGCAGAAGGTACTGGGTTCTTTCTGTGGTGGTGGATACACTTAAACCAAAAACTCCATAAGAAAGTCCTGAAATTTGTGTATCCACCACCACAGAAAGAACCCAGTACCTTCTGCTCTCTCACATATACTGGCAAGATAACAACAAAAATAGCCAGATACATAAAAAAGAAAGGAATAACACCAGCTTTCAGAACTAACAACAACTTAAGTAAATATATTAAGAACAATAAAAGCCGAAAGAGAAAGCAACTACAGAGTGGTGTGTACAAACTAACTTGTGGTGACTGTCCGAAAACGTACATCGGTCAAACTGGCAGAACTTTTGACAAACGGATAGCAGAACACAAAAGGGCATTCAACAATAGAAAAACAGACACTTCTACATACGCACTTCACCTTCTAGATCATAATCATTCTTTCAATGAAGAGTTTCAAATTCTTCATATTCAAAATAAAGGCCTTAAGCTATCTTTTTTAGAATCTATGGAAATTAATAAACTGAAAAATACAGATATAATTCTGAATGACCAACTCGAGACAAACAGCTCCCCACTCCTCAACCTCTTCAGTTGAAGACTTAAAAAGGCAAACACATTGTAAACTAAGTATATCACTTGAGAAAGGCACTCTGCCGAAACAGGTGTAGTCACTAATTTGTAATAAATTTTGTGGACGTATAGAAAACAAACGTTTTCAGTGTTTTATTGTTAGATAAAATGAACTTCCATCAAGTAACGGTCGAATCCATCAATTATAATCAAAAACATTGATTTTAAGTTTATCTGCCTGCTCTATTTGTGGTCTGAAATATTAATATCAATTGATTGTACAAACAAGTCATTACAAGCTAAAGACACGTCTCTTGACATTGCATCAAAACTGTTGAATGGCCTGTCCAAGAAGATTAAGGCCGCACCTACATTGGATCCGATTTTCTCCGATCAGATCAGATCCGACGTCCACCGACGTCGTAATAGAAAATAAACCCATAGTATTAAATGGGGGTGCCTACATTGGATCCGTTTTTCTCCGATCCGATCAGATCAGATCCGACGTCGGCCAACGTCGGAATAAAAAATAAACCCATAGTATTAAATGGGAGTGCCTACATTGGATCCGTTTTTCTCCGATCCGATCAGATCAGATCAGATCCGATATCGGCCGACGTCGGGAGTAGCTTCTCCTATTCTCATCGAGAAGTGTTTGGTTTCATTCCGATTGGTTGCAAGTTGAGTTGCAATTTTAGTTGCAAGTTGTTTGCAAGTTGGTTGCAAATTGGTTGCAAGTTGGTTGCAAATTGGTTGCAAGTTGGTTGCAAACTGGTTACAAGTTGGTTGCAAGTTGGGGGTTGCAAGCTAACATGTTTAAATATATTCAATGTCATCATCTCCTTACATCGGAACTCATTGTCGGTGGTCGGAAGATTACTGAACCAATGTAGGCACCCTCGCCGGAAAACCGGTCTGATCGGATCTGATCTGATCGGAGAAAGACGGATCCAATGTAGGCGCCGCCTGTCGGATCGGATCGGATCTGATCTGATCTGATCTGATCGGAGAAAATCGGATCCAATGTAGGTGTGCACTTAGAAACGGCGTGATGATGATGTGGATGATATAATTTCCACAGCTGTATCAACATGTGATGTAATTGGCATTAAGAATTCATTTCCAAATACACGAACTAAGAGAGTTAAAGCCTTATCATCAGAAATGGCCATGGATGAGAGCTGCCTCATACCTCAAAGACAAGAATTCCAACTATAATGTTTTTTGGTTTATGACAAATTAATAACCGAAATGAGTAAAAGAAAGGCCTACACAAAAGTTTCAAATGATTTTGGATTCTTATCAGGGTCATCACTGCAAAAAACAACGGCCTCTGATTTGGAAAACTGTGCAAAAGATTCTGGCCTCAAATATAGCAGAGATGTGGACGCTGTTGAAATAGTAAGAGAAATTAGAAGTTTCAAATTCCATATGAACGAGCTGCTTGACCAGTTGGGCTCGGCATTTCACTTAGAAATTTTGCAAGCAATTCATAAGTACCAGCTAAGAGATGCTTACGCAAATATTGAAATTGCTTACAGAATTTAGCTTACAATGCCCGTTAGCGTTGCATCGTGTGAAAGGACATTTAGTAAACTTAAACTTATTAAGAACTATTTACGGTCGAGAACTGGCCAAACACGCATGAGCAATCTGGCAATCTTATCAATTGAATACGAAACAGCTTCAAAACTTAAGGGGGCGGTAGCATTGAATTTCGCCAAGGGCGCAGGAATGGCAAGATACGTCCCTGCTGATTCGTACAGATCTTAGTTTGTAAATTGTTAGAGTGATTAATATTATTTTGACTTTATTCTTCTTTTTTATATTAATAGTTTGTGATTTACGAAGAGTTATAAAATGTCAAATAAACGAAAAGAAGCTTCTACCGAGAACTTGAAAAGTAAAAAATTGAAATGTCGCAATATAGCTGATTATTTTTTTAAAAATCAACGTAATTTGGGTGATAGTGATAATATTAATAGTAATGAAGATAATAAATATGTACAAGGTACATCTTATCAGATAGATCATACTATGAGACCTACTGATCTTGGATCAAATTTAAGTTCTGAGAGCATTCAAAACAAGTCATGCGATGTTTCAGTGCGTCCGATACAAATCACCGATGATGCAGTAAATACCAATTCTACTTTCGAAAGTTTTATGGAAAAAGGTACCTATGTCTTAAGCCGGACTCAAACGACTCGTGTACTTGGCGAATAATCTTCACTTGCGTATACTTGCCATGTCGTCTGAGTGGGTTACTCGTACAATTATTTGTCACTCGTTGCCACTCGTTCGTCTTCCAACTGTTGTCGGTAAAATAGACCCGAGTCAAAGGGATCACGATTATTCGCACACTTGCGAAGTACATACTTGTCTATACTTGCAGAGGCGATCAAACCAAATGTATAAATAATTGGCATTTACTGCGACTATTCATTTAGACCAGTGCATTTAGCACTAAAAACACCGGAATAAATCGATTTTTAAATACACCACCTAGAGACTTGCTCTCCTTTAAAGGGTACATAACCTATTTTGTTGAGTTAAAGAAAACAGTTAACAGTTGTTTTCATAGTATGTATTTGTTTTCATGGTTTGTTGTTTTTGTATTTAACTTTTAAGGTTAACTTTACAGTCAATAATAACATATTATATTATTACTAGGATTAATTAATTGTACTTTAAAAGCACAATTATGTATAATCTTTAAACGTCTAGTTCAAGAAATTTATTGTATTCAGAAGACCAAAAATGAACCAGAACAGATTAAGAACAAACTGTTTTGAACAATAATAATATTATTATGATGATCTGGATTTTTATCAAAGATTTAGGTTGAAAACAAACAGTTTTGTGCCTTCTTAAATAGAAAACCAAATAACTTTCACTATTATTAGGTAAGTGACTAAAAATTTGTTGATATTAAGTAAAAACAATGCTGTTTATTTATTTTAGAGGTGGATACATTACTCCCATGCAACAAATTCTGTTGGATTTTATGCATCAGGAAGTATGCAATTAAATGTAGCTGATTTTAAGGCAGTGTCCAGAGATTCAGCAAGTAGAATTATAAAAATAGTATCCTTTACAATTGCAAGAATCATCAAGAGCTGGAAAGCTGTTGAAGATTTTTACAAGATTGCTGTATTCCCTAGAATAATGAGTGCAATGGGTTATACTTTAATTAAAATAGATTCTGCAGGTGTTCAGGATGCAGAAATTTTCAGGTCCAGAAAATCATTTTTTGCATTGAATGTCCAGTCAGTGATGCAAAATTTAAAATTTGAGATATTGTTGTACTGTGGCCATCAAATAAGACAATTTTAATAATAGTAGGCTGAAGCATAATTCAGGGGCTTAGAATCACACAAACATAGCTACATTTTGTTTTATTTTCGTCTACAGAAATATTAGGGTTATGGTAACTGAACATTATATGTACCTAAGTATGCATGTGCAAATCAGAACTAAAGCAGGTGGACATACGTTCGTGTGAATCTTAAATAAGAAGTTTAATGTAGTTATGTTTGTGTGACCCTAAGCCCCTGAATTTTGAAAGTGGTATCTTTTCTAATGATGAACAAGGAATTTAGTAGAACAGCAATATGGATTGTGGAAATGAAGATTTCCTATACTCGGCTTAGAAATGAGACTACAATTAGACAACATGACTGTGATTGTTGCAACTAGAGTGCTTCATAATATTGTGAATAAAACTGAAGATGAAGCAAACGATGAATAATTACAACCGATAAAAAATAATAAAAATATTTCAGAAAACAATATAACACTAAATAATAAGTGTTAATAAATGAACACTGGTAGATTGTAAATATATTTATTAATAAAAGCAAAATGAATGTATTAAACTTTTTATTTATTGTAGTTTATCCCATTTTTTTATATACCTGGATCCCACGTACCAAAAAAAGTTGATTAATAGCAAGCTGAAAATTTGTTAATAGCTTAACGGTGTCTAGTTGGACAAACTTTGATGTATGGGAACACTGGAAGTTCTAATTGTGGAACAGGTTAAAAATTTGGAACGTCCAGACTACGAAAACGTTCCACATATTTTGTCAGACAGAACTTTCAATTGATTTGTTACCATTTCATGCAAATATCAGACTGGTGTTTGGTGTTTATCACCAACTGGGCATTTTAATGAGTGGAACACGAAGAACATGTCAAATGACAGGAATCATGTTGGTTAGTAATAGCAGTCTGATTTTGCATGAGAGTTTAATGAAAGGGTAACAAATCAATTGGATGTTTTGTCCGACAAAATACATGGATGTTTTCGTAATCTGACTTTCCAAATTTTTAAACTGTTCCACAATAATTAAAAGTTCCAGTGTTCCCGTACATCAAAGTTTGTCCGACTAGACACCATTAAGCTATTACCAAATTTTCAGCTTGCTATTAATAAACTTTTTTTGGTGCGCGGGATCCAGGCCTATTAGTTTTATTTCTAAATCCAATAATTTTATTTTTTTATATTCTGCTTTTTCTCTTTTTATCCTTTTTTTCCTTCTGTTCTGTAAATATGCAATGCAAATGAACATTAGCTTGCCTGTACATGATACTCAATTATTTAGATAATTTAAATGATCTTTAACAAATAAAATATTGTACCGACCTTTCCTTTATTCTTCACATTTACATTTATTTACTATATTTCTATAACTTTCTATCTTTTGTAAGATTTTTTGCGGTTTTTGGGGTCGCTGAATACGAATACGCCATCAGAACCGACGCCCTGGTACACAAATGCTAAGGCATGTTATTTTCAGGAGTTTGGAGGGTTTTTGGGCATCAGGTGCAACGGGGGGTCGATTTTGATGGCGTATTTTTGCTCAGCTACCCCAAAAATTCCCGAGTAATATGTTTGCATAAATTTAGTGACGAAAACCCTCTAAACTCTAGATGACGTGCCTTAGCAGTGAACCTAGACACCAGGTGCCCAAATGGTCAGGTCTGATGGCATATTCGTCCTCAGCGACCCAAAAACCCCAGAGTAACAAAATTTGGTCCTAATAAGGACACTTTTTTTGACATGTTTATGCACTTTTGGATGCATATCATGCACTTTAAAATGCAACTATGCATTTCGAGCCATGTTTCTATTGTTGACTTTTTACTGGTGTCATCCTGAACACAATGAAAAAAGTTGTAACTTTCTACGTGCTGTATTTAAATATCGATTTATTTTTTCCTAAATGTCCTGGTCTATTTATGAGTAATCAATACCACTGATTCATTTGTCAAGGTCGTTAAGCCAAATGTTTACGCTCGCGTACTTGTACATTGTACACGTCCTGTCGTCGTGTGAGTGCCCTGTTTGTCATTGCAATCGCACACTCGTATACTTTCCAAGTATGCGAATAATTCTGTACTTGCGAAGTACACGAGTCGTTTGAGTCCGGCTTTATATGCATGAAATGTATGTCTTGTATATTATATAAGTTTATTCTATATCACGTTTGATAGACGTGAGTATTTATGCACGAGTACGATAGATAGTCATTTATGTCGCGGGATGCAATCATCCACATATAAAATTATGGTAATTAATTAAATTTTAAACTTCATATGGGAAAGTACATCATGTGACACCTCATTTAAAAGCTTTTGAGATAGTGATTACAAAAATGTATAGGTAGTACTTGTGCAAAATCTCGGTCCAATGCTTTTTAAATGCATTCATTTTTTTATAATCCTGAGAAAACTAATAAGTATTTTTAAAAAATTTAAACACAAAATGCAAGATTACATTATTACCGAGGGACGAAAGTCCCTGAAAACTTCTATAATGTTTATTTGAATAAGTTACAGGGGTGAAAAAGAAGAGAAAATTGAGTATGATTTTTAATTTCAAATACCTATATCATTCACAAGAAACCTTTTTTTTATTCTAATGGACTTTCGGCCCTCGGTAATAATGTAATATGTATTTTATTCTGCGTTTAAATTTTTCAAAAATTCTCGTATTAGCTTTCTCAGGATTCGAAAAAAATTAATGTGTTTAAAAAGTATTTGACTAAAATTTTGCGCATGTAGGTATTATCCATTTTTGTAATCAGTATTTCAAACGCTTTTAAATGAGGTGTCACATGACATGATGTACTTTCCCATTACGAAATAACATTAAAACTATTTCAACATGAATTTGTTTGCATTGAAAAAAGTAAAGTAGTTATTTTGATTTTTTGAAAATTACATTCGTTTAATTTATTATTACATTTCCGGAACTACTGTAAGTTGTTAACTTATAAAGTCTCATTTTGTAGGTTTTTTAAATTTTAATGATAATTCACTACATATTATATTTATTTTTCTTTCATCAACTTTATGTATTATGTATATGGTGTCCCAACCCAAAATTAGCGGAACGTTGAATATTTCGCGTAATGATTATCGAATCGAAAAAATTAAATATATGTGTTCAATAATTTTTAAAAATCTATCAAATGATACCAAACACGACCCCCCACTCGACCCCCTGAAAGTGGGATGGGGGTAACTTTAAAATATTAAATGGAGATCCTCAGTTTTAATTGCAGATTTGGATTCCTTACGTAAAAGTAAGCAACTTTTATTCGAGACATTTTTCGAATTCTGGATAGATGGCGCTATAATCGGAAAACCATTAATCGTGATACCATAGGTAATTTATAGAAATGGTTTAATATATCTAAAAACACTCTCAAATGAAAAATCAAAAAACACAAGTTTAATATTTTCCAAAATCCTGTCGAATACCACCAAACACGACAGGATGTCATTTGGTAGGTTTTTGAAAAATATTAAACACGTGATGTTTAGTTTTTCATCTGGAAGTGTATTGATCAAGAAAAACTATTTCTATATTATTATATTTCTATATGCTATATATTATAGCGCCATATATCCAGAATTATCCACTTTTACGTAAGAAGTTCAAATCTGCAATAAAAACTGGGGGTTTCCATTTACGATTTTAAATTGAGCCCCTACCCCACCTCCAGGGGATGGAGTAGGGGGTCGTATTTGGTGTCATTATTTTCCATTCTTTCCTCCTTGCTGCTTTATTTTTCCAATTTGTAATTTTAAGTTCTTCTGTCTCTTTAAACATCTTTCTTCCATCTGGTTTTCGGTCTACCTTTCTCCTTCTTTCCTGCTATGCTATACCTCCCGTTAAAATTCTTTTGGGAAGCCTCGTGTTTGGCATCTTTTGGATATGTCCCAAGCTACCAAGCATCTCAGTTTTTGTGATTTTATGATCCCTGCTATATTCGGTTCTCCATAAATCGTCTCCAGTTCTACATCTAGTCTTCTTATCCACATTCAATTCCATACCTTTACTTTAAATATTTTCCTGAGGACTTTTCTTTTCCACAGTTTCAGTAGGGCTTGTTCGGATTTGTTCATCGTCCATGTTTCACTGGCATATAATACTATACGTTTTATCACTGTCTTATATATTCTTATCTTAACCCTTCTAGATATGTTCTTACTTCTTAATAAGTTGTTTAGAGCAAAGATACAACCAGTCGTAATTCTTACTTGGATTTGTTCGTTCGTATTTGGTATCCTAGTGAATATTGCTCCTAGATCTTGGAATCTTTCTACTTCTTCGTATTTACATATTTTTTCTTCTGTGCTTATCGTCAGCTATTGTCCTTGTATCTTTTCTCGTTTTGTCCATTCCGTATATTTTCTTGGTTTATGCATATCCTTTTATTTTTCGCTATCACCTCTAGGTTTTTTAGTATTTCTTTTATTTCTGGTTTACTTCTGGCTATCAGTACTATGTCATCAACGAATGCCAAGCATTGGTGTTTTCGTTAATATACAAGTTGTGTCCTGTTAACTTCAACTTCGACTTCTCTAATGACAATTTCAAGAAGGATACTGAACAACAATGACGACAGTGGGTATTCTTGTCGCAGCCCTTCACTGACCTTAAACTTATCTGTTTCCTTTTTCCTTTCCATCTATTTTAATCCTATTCTCTGTTTCTCTGAGTGTCACTTTTATCATTTGTACTAATTTTTCACTAATTCTAGTTTCACATATTGCCTTGTATATTTTTTTTCGTTTTACCCTGTCCCAAGCTTGTTTCAAGTCGGTGAATAGGGCCATTGTACATTCTCCGTATTCGTAGCTTTCCGCTTGTATTTCACGTAGCAGGAAAATTTGATCCACTGTGCTGCGTCCTCTTCTGAATCCACATTGATATTTTCCTATGTCATTATCTATCTTTTGTGTTATCTTGTCTTTTATATGTACTGCAAGTATTTTATACGCAACGTTTAGTAGCGCTATTCCCCTGTAATTATGGCATAAACTTTTTTCATTTTAATTTAGAAAGTCTCATTTTGTTTTTTTGAAACCCTTCAATGATATGTGTAAATATTTTATGTTTAAGCGAAAATATATCAAAAAATATCGATTTATCGTTTTTTTTTTGACAAATGTGTATATAAACATATCTCCGAAGTTTGATGATAAATTTTAAACAAAATCTTATTTGGTTTGTTTTTTGGAGTTGTTGGTGTATACCTTGAAAAATTTGGGTGTACCTCCCAAATTTTTTTATATCGAAAAATATTACAATTTTATGTTTCTAGATTCTTTTTTTTTTGTTGATAATTTCACATGTCATTTTTTGTTAGTGCATCAACTACAAGAATTTTTAAAAATAAGACTTTTTACGTTAATTGTTTACGTTATGCTTCACAAATAAACAAAAAAGTTTTAAATTTTTTGCCGATTCCGACTACTTTTCATGTTTGTACATCATATGTTTTATACATATATTTTAATAAACATGGCGATATATTTTATTGTTTGAAAAGTGTAAGACTAAAAAGTAAAAAATAAAAAAATATGAAAAAAAATTTTTTAAGAAACGCTTTTCTTTAGTTACGAGTGGCCAAAATTAAAAGTATTATGAAAAAAAATTAACTAAAAACCAAAAAATAAAAAAAATTGAATAAATCTAACACATTCGTTAAAGAAAAGCGTTAGGCGAAAACCGTTTATTCGATGAAGACGCGCCATGTTTTTTTTGACGAATGTGTAAGATTTTTTGAATTTTTTTTTATTTTTTGGGTTTTAGTTGATTTTTTTATAATACTTTTAATTTTGGTCACTCGTAACTAAAGAAAAGCGTTTCTTAAAATTTTTTTTTCATATTTTTTTATTCAATTTTTTATTCATTATCAATATGTTATTACAAATTAAGTACTTATATAAAATGAAATGATTTCATTTTTGTATGAAAAATTAAAAATTTTTAAATATACTTTTGTATTATCTACATTTTTACGCCTACATGATTATTTTTATTATTATCCAGATTTAGCCATACTGTTCACACTCTCTCTAAGAGGAAAATTTACTCATCCCGATACCTGCGGTAACAAAAAGATCGAGCTCTGGTGTGACTTTTTCCGTGTTATCGAGACCTAGGTGACGTGGTATGCTGGCTGGAGTATCTCCCAACAATTTTCATACACATCTGGCACTCGAGAGTAATATGTACAGCTTTCTGCATGGTCTTATAAAGATATTCATTTAGAGACTCAGGTTTTTTATGTTTTCGAGGAGGTTCTTCGGAATGAGTCCAGTAGTAGACATAATAATCGATATTGTTAGGGTATTTTGCATTCTTCATTGTCTTCGTATTCTTAAAGCCAAATTATTATTATTATTATTGTTATTACAGTAAAACTTGTCAGTAACGGCCACTAAAAATGAAAGAACCATTGACCGATATAGAAAGGTGGCCGGTATTTCCAGTTTTTGTAGTCTACCTATAATTGGTTTGGTGAATTTTTAAACTGGCCGTTAGTACAGGTGGCCGATTTTGGCAGGTGGCCGGTAACACAGGTTTTACTGTATATAGAAATTTAGCCAATCGGCCCCCCCTCTTAATGATGCTGGATCCGCCGCTGCCCTTAGGCCAAAAATACTTAGCTACTACATTGTCATATTTTAACGTTTATTTGTGTCAGTCTAAATGATTTGTCAATTTTGAGGTTAATGCCCACGTCATCGAGAGAGCTCAGTTGCCACGATTATCTCAATAATATAATACAATGTATGTATTTATGTATCTAAATATATACAATGTATATTCCCTATGTCCAGCTGAACGATTTACGTACTGTATATCTATTACAGTGCTAGTCAAAAGTCCGTACCCCCCTTGTATCTTTTGAACGGTTATACATATAATAGTGAAATTTGGAGGGAGGAAATAAACGAACGTAAGCTTCTTAACTGGTTATGACAGGTGACGTAATTATGACAGATGACTTTACAGCGCCACTGTGACAGATAATTTTAAATGGGACATTATGGCAAGTGATACCTCGTTTGAAAGGTATTGAAAAAACCTATTCAGCCATACTAATTTTGCTTGAGTTTAAGCTAATTTTGATGAATAAATGAAATAAATATAAAATTGTAGTTTCGAATTTAATTAATAAAAATTCAAAATTCCGCATATGATTGCTTGTCAAAAAGGTTGACGTTGACGTAAAAACTACTAGAGAATTGAAAAACATCAACTTTTTTGACAAAAAAACCATAGGCGGACATTTGAATTTTTATTATTTAAATGCGAAACTACAATATTATATTTATTTAATTTATTCACCAAAATCAAAATCAACTAAAACCCAAAAAAATTAGTATGCCTGAATAGGTATTTTGAATACCTTTCAAACGAGGTATCACTTGCCATAAGGTCCCATTTAAAATTATCGGTCACAGTGGCTCTGTAACGTCATGTGTCAATATTACGTCACCTGTCATGACTAGTTAAGAAGCTTACGTCCGTTTATTTCCTCCCTCCAGATTTCAGTATTATAGGTATAACCGTTCAAAAGATACGAGGGGGGGTACGGACTTTTGACTAGCACTGTATATGAAACTAAACTTGAATTCAGGATTTGTTAGAAATGTTAGAAATTTTATTTAGAAAATTAGTTCATATTAAATGGTAAATACTTTTGTTTATCAACATTTTGTTTATCAAAATTATCAAACATGTCGGGATTCTGGCCTGTCGGGATTTTGGCCTGTCGGGATTTTGGCGTGTCGGGATTTTGGCCGTCAGGATTTTGGCTGTCGGGATTTTGGGGTAGACCCGAAAACTATATGTAGGTACCCTTTCAGACTAAGACACCGGTGTCTTAGCCTGAAAGGGTACTATGTGTCTACTGGGTGGACGTAGATATTTAAGTTCGTACCTAATGCAATACACAATTTACATTAAGTTAAGTTAGTGGCTCCTTTTCTGTTTTGATCAGTGAATACGATGAAGAAAATTAGAAGCGTTATATAGAAAATTAAGAATTTCATACATACCAATAAGAATAGTGCCATGTCTAAGGTTCCAAGTGGCAATGCACCAAGCACGAAAGATCTTTGGGTATTGGCTAATATGATGATAATATCTTTTTGAATTCGAATATCAGCTTTGTACCATTCGGAACATACTATGTTTGTTGTAATACTCTCTGTCTAAAATCAAAATAGCAGCGTTAAAATAGTTGGAAATTTGTTTCACAATTTATTTAGTTCTCTCTCTCTCTCTCGTCGTTTCCCCATTACTGAGGATCGTGATTTATTCCAATATTCCTAACATTTTTTTCAATTGGTCTCTATCTTCAGCTGCTCTAAGAGCTTCGCAGAATGAGTTTCCAGCTGAATTTTTAATTTGGTCGGACCATCTAGTTGGTGGTCGTCCTCTTGATCTTCTCCCCGGAACGTTTCCAGAAACAGTTAATCTCTCCAAACTATGAGCTGTCCAAGGTATGCTTAGCATTTTTCTCCAGCACCACCTCTCAAAGGCATCAATTTTTTTACGCTCGCGTGTGCGAAGAGTCCAAGTCTCTGCTCCGTATAGAAATATTGAGAATACAAGAGCATTCACCAGTCCCATCTTGATCTTTTGAGAGATAGATCTGTCTTTCCAAACTTTAGTTAGGCGACTCATCGCATTTTTTGCTATACCAATACGTCTCTGAACTTCTGTTTCACAGTTACGATCGTTAGTTATACTAGACCCGATATAGACAAAGGTGTTTACTATCTGGTATTCCTGTAACATGTTAGTCAGTTGAATAGTGTCGAATCTGTCGACCACCATTATTTTTGTCTTAGCTTTATTGATTTTCAGATCAACTTTATTGCTTTCGTACTCAATTCTTCGCAGGACATCAAACATTTCTTGTTCATTTGTTGCTATAATTGTAGTGTCATCAGCAAATCTACCGGTTGTTTATTTTGTGAGTCAATACCTATAGTCTAAGATCCGAATCTAGGTCGCACTTCACCCATCTGTTTACCGGACGAAACATCTTTTTTTTTATTAAATTTCATATACAGGGTGGTTCATCTTATTCGCCTCGGTCTCTGTACAGAAAACCACTTGATATTTTAAAAAAATTTATTCACAGAAATATACAGGGCCTTTAATACTACAACCTAAAAATAATGTGAATTATACAGGGTGTTCCAAAAAAGAGTGGTATATCAAAGTTATATTTTTTCTTATGGAATGCCCTATATCTGATGACATTATTGAATTGAACTTAAAAAATAAGCTATACTTTTATAAGGGTTCCCTATACCTAAATACAGGGTGTTTTGATTTATTTCGATTTTTATAAAAATGTAAGGTTTTAGAAATAAATAAATATCTACGAATCTAAGAAGCAGTAACAAATTCTTTCTTGGATCTTAATAATAGTCTATTTAGCATACGTAAACAGATGCTTATTGCAACAAAATTTCTTACAGGGTGGTCAAAATATGAGATTGTTCTATTAACAAATTCAAGCTGTAATAACTTACTTATTTTAAATGGAACACCCTGTATCTTACTAGTCTATCGCGTAGAAAATTTTCAATTTGTACTAGGGTTTCTTATACCTATCTTTTTACAGGGTGGTCAAAATATTAGATTGTTATATTAACGAATTCAAGCTGTAATAACTTACTTATTTTAAATGGAACACCCTGTATCTTACTAGTCTATCGAGTAGAAAATTTACTTAGCTTTCAATTCTTATTAGGGTTTCCTATACCTGTCTCCCTTCATTTTTTAAATATTTAAAGATTTCCTAATTTGTAAGCTTTAAAAATTAGAATTAAGTACCTATGTCGTGGTTATGTACAACACATCACCAACACCGGCAATATACTTAATATCTTAGTCAAGATAGTTTCATTAATAAAATTCACATTTTTATCATTTAATCACACAGAGCGTTCTTATTTTAAATGACATACTCGATATTCTATTCTTTATAATGGAAGATATTTAAAATCTCTTCAATTCCATGTTAACATTCTCAATACACATGTTATTCTGTAGATATAAATTCCCATGTTATTCTGTAAATACCCATTTTTACATATTTTTGTACAATAGGCTCGTTTTCGTCAAAGTAGCCATTGCATTTAATTGTTTGTAATTGCGATTTAAAGATTCAAACAAAAAGTGGCGTTCTTAAATTTACTTAATAACCGTTGGGTTAAGATATGGAAAATACTTATATGGAATGAAATATAATTTAAATATCTTCCAGAATACGGCATCTAATATAGGGTATGCAGTTTAAAATAAACGTATTATTCAATTTCACATGCAGGCCAAAATCAACTAAAATAATACAACACTCTGTGTGACTACATGATAACACTGAAAATTTCATTAATGACAGTATCTTGTCTAAGTATATTGCCGGTGTTGGTGATGTGTTGTACATAAACACGACATAGGTACTTATGTAATTCTAATTTTTAAAGCTTACAAATTAGGAAATCTTTAAATATTTAAAAAATGAAGGGAGATAGGTATAGGAAACCCTAATTAGAATTGAAAGCTAAGTAAATTTTCTACTCGATAGACTAGTAAGATACAGGGTGTTCCATTTAAAATAAGTAAGTTATTACAGCTTGAATTTGTTAATAGAAAAATCTAATATTTTGATTGCCCTGTAAAAAGATAGGTATAGGAAACCCTAGTACACATTGAAAGCTAAGTAAATTTTCTACGCAATAGACTAGTAAGATACAGGGTGTTCTATTTAAAATAAGTAAGTTATTACAGCTTGAATTTGTTAATAGAACAATCTCATATTTTGACCACCCTGTAAGAAATTTTGTTGCAAAAAGCATCTTTTTAAGTATGCTAAATGGTATTTTATTAAGATCCAAGAAAGAATTTGTTACTGCTTCTTAGATTGGTAGATATTTATTTTTTTCTAAAACCTTACATTTTTATAAAAATCGAAATAAATCAAAACACCCTGTATTTAGGTATAGGGAACCCTTAGGAAAGTATAGCTTATTTTTTAAGGTCAATTCAATAATGTCATCAGATATAGGGCATTCCATAAGAAAAAATATAACTTTGATATACCACTCTTTTTTGGAACACCCTGTATAATTCACATTATTTTTAGGTTGTAGTATTAAAGGCCCTGTATATTTCTGTGAAGAAATTTTTTTAAAATACCAAGTGGTTTTCCGTACAGAGACCGAGGCGAATAAGATGAACAACCCTGTATAGACAAATACGACTTGCATGTGTTTCCTATCAAAATATGGTCGTAGCTATTCCGAAAGGTTTGAAATCAATAATTCAAGCACATTTTTGTGAATTTTTTTTAAAAGAAGGTCGAGTTATTTTATTTTTAAATTAAATAAACATATTCAGTGCTATTCAAAGACTACTCAAAATAAAATTTAAAAAAAACTTGAAAAATAAGGCAACGGTGGCAAATTTTTAAGACACCTCAAAAAAAAAATGGATTTTGCGATGAACATCATTATCATTGGATCATGTGAAACAAGGAATTCAAAAAGATTTTATTTAGTCCAGAAAGCCACTGCGCATCCGCTAGGAAAAATATTCTAATTCGGATTTTTTGCAAAATCTTACTCAAAAAGGACTCCTTTTAACAAATTTGTATGTTGCCAGGACCAAAAGGTGGTCAAAGATTTTTGAAACGTTTTTTTTTTGTTTTATTCCTAAAATTATTTTTTTTGCATGGAAAAAAGTTTTTTTAGGTTTTTTGGATCATTCCAAACAGAAAAGGTCTTTAGTGACTTTTCTTTAAAAATGATAGTTTTTGACATATAAGCGATTAAAAATTGAAAAATTGCGAAATCGGCTATTTTTAACCCTCAAAAACTATGTGAAAAACTGAAAATTTGAATGTAGCCAAGGTAGGTAGATATTGTTTAAACATCGATTGATGAAATTCCGAAGAGTTTTTTGCAATACAATATTCAAAACTCCTTTGTTTTTTAATTGCTAATCAAGCGTGCGCGACACTATTTTCCACCGACACTATGGTGCAAATGAAAGGAATAAATTCGTTATTTCGTAAACCGGCGACTTTAAAGAAAAATCCCGAAACAGGTCGATTTTTATTTTTAAGTTATGATATTGTGGCATATATGGTATACTAGTGACGTCATCCATCTGGGTGTGATGACGTAATCGATGATTTTTTAAATGAGAATAGGGGTCGTGTGCTAGCTCATTTGAAAGGTTCTTCAATTCTCTATTAAGTAATATAAACATTTACATAATTATTTATACAGGGTGTCCAAAAAAATTTTATTAAATTAAATTATTTGACAAAAAAAGAAGTGGAAGGACACCCTGTATAAATAATTATGTAAATGTTTACATTACTGAATAGAGAATTGAAGAACCTTTCAAATGAGCTACCACACGACCCCTATTCTTATTTAAAAAAATCATAGATTACGTCATCACGCCCAGACGGATGACGTCACTAGTATACCATATATGCCACAATATCATAACTTAAAAATAAAAATCGACCTGTTTCGGGATTTTTCCTTAAAATTGCCGGTTTACGAAATAACGAATTTATTCCTTTCATTTGCACCATACTGTCGGTGGAAAATAGTGCCGCGCACGCTTGATTAGCAATTAAAAAACAAAGGAGTTTTGAATATTGTATTGCAAAAAACTCTTCGGGGTTTTATCAATCGATGTTTAAAGAATATGTACCTACCTTGGCAACATTCAAATTTTCAGTTTTTCACATAGTTTTTGAGGGTTAAAAATGGCCGATTTCGCAATTTTTCAATTTTTAATCGCTTATATGTCAAAAACTATCATTTTTAGAGAAAAGTCACTAAGGACCTTTTCTGTTTGGAATGATCCAAAAAACCTAAAAAAACTTTTTTCCATGCAAAAAAAAATAATTTTAGGAAAAAACAAAAAAAAAAACGTTTAAAAAATTTTTGACCAACTTTTGGTCCTGGCAACATGCAAATTTGTTAAAAGGGGGTCCTTTTTGAGTAAGATTGTGCAAAAAATCCGAATTAGAATATTTTTCCTAGCGGATGCGCAGTGGCTTTCTGGACTAATTAGCTTATGAGTTTTTCGAGGTAACGCTGTCGATGTTTTTTTAGTTTTAACGATTTTTGACTTTTTGGTATCACTCAGAAGTCAAAACAATAAAATTTTTTGCACAAAAGGCGAAAATCAAAATATCTATTATTGTTTAACAAATATTAAGTATAACACAAAACAATATCTCGACAGCTATCTTTAGACACGAAATATCTGAAGAAACTATATGCAAAATTTTAGGTGGATGTCTGAGTTAGGGAGTGTGCGTATCTATATCAGTATCAACTAGTTGGCCTAGCCTAAACTACCTTACCCCATGGGGCTAACGACGAACTAGTTTGGACTAGGCTATACCAGTTTATACTATCGCCTATAGGATGAAGTAGTTTAGCGATAAGGCGATCATGGTATTTATAAAAGGATACATATCAAAAAACAAAATGAACGGGAAATCGCCATGCTGATATAAAGTTGTGATATAAAATTGTGATACGTATTTCTAACTTTAACCCGGCACCTGCCACGTGGCTTTGCAAGGCGCCAACTGCCACGTGGGGATCTCACAGCACCCCTTAACAATTTTCTGTGATCCACTTGTTTAAAAAACAAAATAATGTGTTGAGTAACACAAGAATATAAATAAACATGTTTTATTAACTTATTAGCCACTAATATGTTATAAAAGTTGAAAAATAAAATGAAAAAGGTGTTATAAGCAAATTAGCAAGTACCAAACCATAATAAATGAAGTCAAGTAAAATATCTAAAAAAATTAAGATATAGTGAGTATAGAGTCTATATTAATAATTTAAATCAGTTATTTCAATACAAAATGTAAATTTGACCTGTTTATATCAAAAATACAAAAAAAATATTAAAACATAAAGTGCCAGATGATGACACCCCAATTCGACTTTAGAACTATAAGTTCAGAATGACACTAAATAACCACTTTAAACACTAACACATATATACTATATAATGTTATAGAAAGCTACTATGACGCACAGCTCGCTTACCAAACTTGAAATACCAAATATTTGATAAAAATATGTTATGGGGTGCTGGTAGATCCCCACGTGGCAGGTGCCGGGTTAATATCACTTCATTTTAATTTTAAAGCTTCTTTTTTAAGCTTATATTACCTTATCAATTATTTGCTGTCCAGTCAAACAATGAATAGCTAAACTTCCCAACCAGCCAAAAAGATGAAGGCATGTAGCAAGTGGTTTAACCTAAAATGAAAAATAATTAAAGTCTATTTGTTTGCAACTGGCAGTTCATTACAACTGCAAATATTTAAATATAGTTTATGGGTTACCGTCAATGCCCTAACCACAGATCACTTAACTCTCTTTAGATGTTTCACGCAGGTATCTCAAGGTCATACTAAAATAAATGTTATTTTTAGTAATGATACGTTTTTTGAGATGTCGCCATGCACCTGAAGTGAAGATTTCTTCTATATCACTGAGTCTGAGTGTCATTATAATTTGTCAATTGTCATCATTGTCAGTATGCCTTTATCTTTTATCTTTATCTTTATGATGTCAGTAAAAGTTTATCTGATTGTTAGCAATAATAAAAAATCCTGATTTAGATAAAATGGATTCAAATACAGTTTTTGAAACAAAAGGAATGTGATTTGAAGATCCCTAGGAAGATCAAATTCCTAGCTTACATTTGCATGGTGAGTTCAACAAGTATTTGTTATTAGAGAACAAGTAACACAGTTAGTGGTGTAGGGAAGCAAACGAATGTAACACCAAGTAAGTAACCCCTACAGAAAATATATAATTAATACAAATTATTTTACGTGAAATGAATATGGTTATTATCAAATCAATTATATTAATTTTTTGTTTTAGTTGAAAGTCCTTCAACAAGTAGAGATGCACACATGTTTCAATCATTTGAGATACCCTTTTGTAGAAGTATTTGGAAGATAACTATTAATAATTTCATTTGTAAAGATACGATTTGTAAAAAAGTATATACAAAGTGGTTTTGCGGGTATTAAATAAATAAAAATACGTTGTCATATTTTTTCCCAAATGGTATTTTGTATATTTGAAATTAAAAATAATTTGCATATTTTAAAACCAAATTATTTTTTTTTCAACTATACAAATATTTTAACCTAACATTTGCTTTCCATCAAAATTACATTTTGAAATTCCCGCTTGCATTAGTTCCGATACAAGCGGCATGGAGCGCTGTTTTTCATATTTAACCAAAGCGTTATCGTGAAACATCTAGAGGAGGTAGGTGATCTGTGGCCCTAACTAAACCATTGCCGTACGCCGTACTGATGTAGTTGAAACCTTAGGGAGAATTTTACACTTCCCAGGAGAGGTAACGCGCTATCTATCCTTCAAGCGAAAGTGAAGCCGATTTTGACCGGTCCGCCATTAGTTTGGTTCCCATCTGAGGTTTTACACGACTTGTTTTATTAGTTATTTTTGTGCGATTTCGGAATGAAAACTGGCTATTTTTTTAACTCTTTAAATGGTTATGTGTTCTGCTTAAAGTTGTAAAAGCAACAACAGAAATAATGAAGTGGGAGTTACATTTCACAGGTAAATAAATATTTGTGTTTTGTGTGCGTAGATGAAAATACACTAAATACACTAAAATTACATGTTATAGTTATAAAATGCGAAAAATTTACATGTAAACTTATAGGTCTGGATCCCGCGTATGAAAAAAAAGTTGATTAATAGCAAGCTGAAAACTTGTTATTAGCTTAAGGGTGTCTAGTCGGACAAACATTGATATATGGGAACACTGGAACAGGGGAAGTTTTAACTGTGGAACAGGTTAAAAATTTGGAACGGTCAGACCACGAAAATGACACATGTATTTTGTCCGACAGAACAGGCTTAAACTCTCCGAACAGAGATTAAACTCTCATGCAAAAATCAGACTGCTATTTATCACCAAATTGGCGTTTTAATGAGTGGAACATGTAGAATATGTCAAATGACAGGACTTATGACAGGTGATAAATAGCAGTCTGATTTTTGCATGAGAGTTTAATCTCTGTTCGGAGAGTTTATGTCTGTTCTGTCGGACAAAATAAATGTGCCATTTTCGTGTTCTGACCGTTCCAAATTTTTAACCTGTTCCACAATTAAAACTGCCCCCGTTACAGTGTTCCCATATATCAAAGTTTATCCGACTAGACACCCTTAAGCTATTAACAAATTTTCAGCTTGCTATTAATCAACTTTTTTTTCATACGCGGGATCCAGACCTATTAAAAATAACATTAAAAATCGCCATTTTACCAGTGGTGTAGGTACGAATAAATTAATTTGTAATGGAATTTATAAAATATATTGTGGCAACTACGAAAATGAAATTAATAACGTTTACTTTTTATATAAGTTTCCATCAGACGAACCAGAAAAAGTCTTTGGATTGAAAATATGAAAATTAAAAATTTTACAACCACTAAAAATCACAGAATCTTCTCGAATCATTTTGAAAATAATTTATTTATCTAATGATCAAAGATATTTTTGAAACAAGTGGGCATATTATATTAAATTTAATCAACACTTCTCTGTCTACTGGTAAAATTCTGAATCAACTTAAAGTTGTACCAATTCAAAAGAATCAATAATACAATGAATACTGAAGAATTCAGACTTGAACTTATTGAACATGTTAAAACAAACTCTATTCTGATAAGTACCCAAGTAGCAATTTTTCGACGCATTGGTTGTCAGTACAAACAAATGCACTGTATATAACGTTGCCACAGTGGACTTTCAGTTGTTTCGGCCAACGACCCCTAAACCGACTGACATTACGATGTTACAACGTTAAGTAATATCTTTAGTTATATGGGCAACTAAGTTATTACTATTGTGACAACTACATATCACAGTTAAGTTTTTTCAACAATCGCAAAAACGTTATAATGCTAAACTAATTTACGCCTATGGGTTTTCTGGCCGACTAGGTAGTTGTCTCTCACGACCCTAGGGCCTTTACGTATAGTTCTATAGATGTGTGACATGTTTACGGCAACTTCAGGAGCAAAAAAAGAATTTACTTTATAACCTTACTTTTTTCTTATTATTTTATATTTTATTTTGCTGGAAATTTTCGATTTATTTAACAACCTGTTTATTTGTTTTTTATTAGCTGGTTTCTCCATTGAACATTGTTTTATCAGTAGATTTGATAAGCTTAAATCTTTGTATCAGCTTTGCTAGACAGGGTTGCCAGGCCAGTTCTTACTCTTTCAGTACTATATCCGTTGCAAGATAATTTGGCTGAAACTCCGACAAAATATGTACTTTTTGTACATATTTTGTCTGAATTCCATCCGAATTATCTTGCAGCGGATAGTAGTTTTGCTTTCAAAAAATCAATAGAAATCAGTAGATTCTTTTTAGGCCCTGTAAATACAGTAAAATCTGTGTTAACGGTTACCTGTCAAAATCGCCCGGTTTCATAATCAACTTAAAGTAAACATTAAGTAAAGTTCACTTTAAAGTTGACATTTACCCATATATGAATTGTGATAAAGGTAGGTACCAACTTACTTAAAATTTAAAATCCACTTTAACTGATTATGAAACCGAGCGTTACAATCATTTTGAAAATTCTCCAAACCAATTATATGAAGATTTCCTTATTTAGATCTGGTATTTACCAGTTTCATTTCTCTGTCCATCTATTATCATCATCTACGTCCTGAATTTTATTTTCGGTAATGACATTGGGAAATTGTAACAAAATGTCTGAACATTAGTTTAGAAATGGGGTGAATACTATTAAAAAGCAAATTTTATTTTAGTGATAACAAAATATTGAAATATACCAAACATCTAATAAAAAACATTGCCTACTAGAATTTTTTAAATAATATCAAAAATATACCAAAACAGTAGATATCTACTAAATGTGGCAACGCTGTTAAGGAGAATGATGCACTTCATTGCACTGGTCACATGACCTCTGTCACCCAATAAGAGGGTGCGTTCTAAAGTGGTTGGGATAGTCGGTCCAGGCCGTGTTTGGTCGGCGATTGGACTTCTCGGTTGTCTCATCCGTCTATAGTTGGTAATAAGGTATATTTTAAGTAATATTGGTAATGTTGTTTAATGCACCATTTTGGTTTTTTTGGGATGTAAAGAAAATAAAAACACAAAATATAAAAAATGCAGGCATTTTCTAATACCTTTAAAAGCACCATCAATACATTAAATTTATACAAAACATCTTTAACATAAATTCTGGCTTTTATATTAAAATTAGATTTTTTAAATTTGCATATTTTTTGTTAAAAAGGTGATAAAAAATGAGCGCGTGTGTTTTTTAAAGGTGGAATATCCATATTTGACGGTAATCTGAGATGCGTTTATAAATTTCACATCAGGTAATTTTGTTTAAGTCCTTATTTATGTATTTATATAAATTTAAATACCTGATATGATGTCAAAATAGTTTACTTTTTATATAGGTAAAAAAACATAACCAGTCCGACTCTTTGAGCAACCATTGCACGCAGGCACTTTTTATAGTCGCTTCAGTTGTCTTATGCAACGCTTAAGGTTGCCTAGGCAACGTCAAGACAACTCAAAAATCGTCCACCAAATTAGTGCAGAATTGGGTCGTCTTCTAGGCAATAACAACGTTGTAACAAAACGTTGCCACGCGGTAGACAACGTTGTCGCGTCGACAAATTGCTACTTGGGTAATTAATCTGGCTTTAGAAAGCAACACTCTTGTGATTCAGCACTTCAATTGACAATTAGTAAATTTAAAACTGAGTTGGATCAAAACAAATACAAGTATGTACATAATATGTAGTCATAGATATATTAACAATAGATCAGGCTAGTTATATGCCACTCAATGCATCGGGGTGTAACGCCAATATCAAGTACGGTGGTCTAGCTATCTTTGTCTGTCGTACGAGTGTGAGCGTATCTACTAAGAGGTGGGAGTAATGGAACGACACAGACACAGAGGCGGCGACCATCATATTATGCTAGAGAGAGAAAGCTAAGCGACGATAGAGAGAGAGATAGATAGACCACCGACCCGAACTGCTCCGCATTACGCTATTTTTCGAACCTTGCTTAATCTACGTGTTATTATAATATCTATGTATACATATTATGTAGTATCTATATTCTTATGGCATTAGGGGTGGAGCGTTTGACTGGCACAATAATTATCTATCAAATCGTAAGCAGAAGGTTAAATTCAATAATTTAATGTCAGATAAACCTAACATTGATATATGTGTACCTAAGGACAGCGTCCTAGGATCATTACTTTTTATACTTTACTTAAATGATATTGATCTATTCGTTGAATGCCCATACGAATAATTAATATTGTGTATTTTTAAAACCATAAAATGAAAAATAATCTAAAAAACGACATAAAAACTACGTTTTTTATATCACGTATTCAAAACGTGATAAAAATGACGTCAGTTATGGTGGGACATATTCACGTGACTTTCGACGTCGAAAAAACGTGACAAACTGACGTGGTTTGGTAATAATTATGACGTCTTCTCAACGTTTTGTAAACGTTATTTGGTTGTCTGGGTGTAACCTTTTTCACGAAGCAACTCCCCTCTTTTAAGATATTTATACTACTATTTTTCCATTTATAAGGCATATCTTTACATCCATAATATACTTTGTCTCCTTAGGGGATAATCCTTTATTAATGACAAACGAATTTGATGAATTATCTTTGGGGTACCTGCCTACTTGCCGACCGAGTAAGGGAATGTTGTGAGGAATTTGTTACCTCCTGTGTTACCAGTTAGCAGTTCAGTCCATACGTTAAAATGGTTCGTCTCTATTCGTTGCTGGTAATTTTAAAACGGCGCGCACTCTTTGAGAAAAAAATATTGTGTTTATGACTCTCTTGTTCATCAACAACCTAAAGAACGGTGAATAATGTAGTGACTTTGTGCTCCGGTATGACATGTATTAGTGAAAGAACCATTCATAGATTTTTAAGTGAAAGAGAACAAGAAAACATTTTTGAGAAAAAAAGACATGAAGGAAAACAACCAATGGAATTTAATGACTTTCATAGAAACGTTATAGAAGATTGATACAATACTAAAGGCAATATGAGATAATAAATTGCCTCACTTTGGACAAAATTTCTTTAAGTTATTTTGGAAATTACTTAAAGAAATCGGTTTTTGCTATGAAAATCAAAAAATTTAATGAAAACTTTTTATGTCCCAAACACACTAAGTATTTATATTTAAAATTTTAGATTTTAGATTTTTTCCCCTTATTGTCAGACGCTGTCACATTTTATTTCCAATATCACTGCTTTCTCTTCAATGGGTTTAGATAATGTTTAAAAAGAAAATATTCGATCTGTTCAAATTAACGGCAAAAAAATAATATATTACAGCATATGCAAAAACAAAAGAAACAACAGGCCCAGACGAAATTCCAAATGAGCTAATAAAACTAGTCGGAGAAGAACTGCATAGGAAAATATACGACCTAATAATAAGGATTTGGGAAGAAGAATGAATGCCGGAGAAATTGAAAATAGGGTGGATATTTCATATTCTAAAGAAGGGTGACACCACACAATGCGACAACTACAAAGGAGTAATATTTTTAAATAGCTGCTACAAAATATTGACATGGTTACAGACAAAGACTCTCAAAATATATTGAAAGGGAAGGGAAGGTCAAAAATAGACACACTATACATAGTGACGCAGTCATGTGAAAAGTAAAACATCATTTTCACAGATTTCAATCAAGAATTTGATAGCTTAATAAGACAAAAGAGGTTCCAGTTGCTGATACCAACATACTGTGATGTAATTGTCTTTTTACGCGGTTGACTCTACTATTTTATTTATTTATATTTTTAGGCACTAATTTTAATTTAAATAAAGGAAAACTTACTTATATTATTTTATTTACATCGCTTATTTATTTAATAATTACAAATAACACCAACTAACACATCTAATTTATTTACAAACTCAAATTTATGATTTAATTAACTAAACATAATAATTCTGATAACTATAATACATTTCAACACATACGATTCGAATACATTAAATTACGCGACGCGCTTCGATGAATGAATGACTGGCCTGTGCTCGAATTCCTGTTCTTATATACTTTGAGAGCGGTCGTATCGAATTCCATGGTCGAGGCTCGTATTCTCTAGATCCTTCTCTCAGAAATAGGCCAGGTTGTGAGGCGTCACATTGCCCCCTCCTTGAAAGATGGTTCCTCCTGGAACCTTGTCGGGACTGGAACTGGATGCTGGTATCTGCAACTGAACCCTCTTTTACAACTCCCAGTTGTATAAAAGTGACAGGGGACGGTCTTCTCTCCGCACCAGTAACTATGCGGATTGCAACAGACTAACACCTGGACCTCGGTGTCTTGGAAAATTTCTTCTACCATATTTCGGATAATTCTCCAGTCTAATTGGCTGCATTCTAACTTTGGCATGGCTAACTTTTGCACGTCGGACTGCAACACGTGCTCTCTCAATTGAATTAATGCATCCCATACATCTTGGTAGGTAGGTTGGTCATGGATAGTGTTTTTTGTTACCAGATAGAATAGGTAACGTGATGCATCTTGAAGTTTCAATGCTTTGCCAGGAGCTGGTAGTTGGCATTGAAGTTCTGCAACTCGACCAAACTTCCTTCGAAAGGCGGATGCCAACCCTCGTGCGTCTTTGATACTGGCCGGGATGGTATGGGCCAGTGAATAGTCATCGGGAAGTGCGAGTAGATCTCGCTTTTCTTCATTGGTAACACCATGTCTCGCTTTACCGGTACCTCCATAGGCCCCCATGAACTCCTCGAACGTGAGGTCAGGTATTTCTCGAACTTGGTTTACTTCCACTTCTTCATCTACGTCGTGGTCTCCCTCGTACGGCGCCAACCGGTTATGGTGGACTATCATCGGCTTTCCCCTAGGAATCTTGCTTATTCGGTAGATAACGTCATTAATTTTCTTGACAATGAGATACGGACCTTCCCAGAATTGCTGCAACTTGGGAGAACAACCTGTTCGCTTCTTTGGATTATAAAGCCAGACTTTGTCGTTCTCCCTGAAACATCCCTTCTTGGCTTGGGTATCGTATCGATTCTTCATTCGATCGCTAGCGATCTGAAGATTAGAACGGACCAACTCATGTATATCGTCCATTCTTCTTCTTAATTCATTCACGTAATCCTCACCAGCAACATCTTCTCCAGGTCGACATCCAAACTCTAGATCACAGGGTAGACGCATCTCACGTCCAAATAGGACTTTTGCTGGTGTTTGGCCAGTTGATTCATTAACAGCAGATTTATAGGCCATTGCGAAGAACGGAAGGTACTGGTCCCAGTCTCGTTGATGATTGGACACCATCTTTGTCAAATACTTGCCGACTTTCCTATTCATACGCTCCACCATTCCATCCGATTGCGAGTGATAGGCCGTGGTTCTTGTCTTCTTCATGCCTAGTTTATCACAGATTCCTTGAAATAGATCGCTCTCAAAGTTCCTTCCTTGGTCACTATGAATCTCCAGAGGCACTCCGAATCGGCTGATGCAGTCTTTGATTAACACATCTGCAATAGTGGCGGCCTTCTGGTCTGTAATTGCGTAGATCTCAACCCATTTCGTGAAGTAATCCATTACCACCAACATGTATTTGCATCCATTGTCACTTTCTGGAAATGGCCCGGCAATATCCAAAGCTATTCTTTCAAACGGACTTCCAACATTGTACTGTCTCATAGGAGCCTTCCTTTTCCGGTAGGGTCCGTTACTTGTAGCACAGGTAGTACATTTCTTACACCAGTCCTTCACATCGTCGGAACTATTCATCCAATAAAATCGTTCCCGAATTCTCTGAAGGGTCTTCTTTACACCAAAATGCCCTCCTGATGGACTGTCGTGTAACTGACGAAGTACTTCGGCTACTCTGCTTTTTGGAATCACCAACTGTTTTCTCCTCACTGAACCATCATCTTTTTTTATTACTCGTTTAAACAAGCTGTCTTCCAAGATAAATGAGTCCCACTGGGCCCAATACATCTTAACTACTGAGCTTAGGCTTGATATTTCTTGCCAAGATGGTCGACGATTTTCTTCTTTCCATTTTCGAATCTTCTGTAAAACTGGATCTTTTTCTTGTTCTTCCTTGATCTTGGTAGGCGTCCACTCTTCGTTGACCACTGTTGTTCTTAGTACTGCTGCTTCCTTCGACTCTGTTTTGTTGCAATGGGAACATTCTGCTGGACACGGTCTTCTAGATAGAGAATCAGCGTTTCTGTGGCTAACTTCGGCCCGATGCTCGATCTTGAAATCATATTCTTGAAGTCGTTCAATCCATCTGGCTATCTGACCCTCTGGATTCTTAAACTGCATTAACCATTTAAGGGCGGCATGGTCGGTTCGGATTAGAAACTTCCTTCCGTAGAGGTATTGATAGAAGTGTTCCACTGATTTTACTACTGCTAGAAGTTCTCTTCTCGTGACGCAATAATTTCGTTCAGGTTTTGAAAGCACTTTACTAAAATATCCAAGGACTCGTTCCTGTCCTCCTTGGATCTGCGACAGCACTCCTCCAATTCCCACATTACTTGAATCCGTATCTAAGATGAACTCTCCTTCTGGCAGTGGATACCCTAATATTGGCGCTGTAATTAAATGCCTCTTCAAAGTTTCAAAGGCCGTTTGGCAGTCTCCATCCCAGCAATAATCCCTTGCTTCCTCTGTAAGTCGCGTTAATGGCTTAACAATATCTGCAAACTTCTTAATGAATCTCCGGTAGTATGTACATAGTCCCAGAAAACTTCTCACTTGATGTTTATCAGTTGGTTCAGGCCATTCCTTAATGGAATCGATTTTTCCTTTATCCACGGCCACTCCTTCTTTGCTGACTATATGACCTAAATAATTGACTTTACTTTGAAATAACTGGCATTTCTTGGGATTTAACATTAACTGGGCAGCTTTAAGTCGATTAAAAACGTCTTCTAAATTCTTCAGGTGGTCTTCAAACGTCTCTCCCAAAACGATTATGTCGTCTAAATACACCAGGCACGTTTTCCAAGATAACCCTCTCAACACATTTTCCATAAGCCTCTCAAATGTCGCAGGAGCGTTACAGAGTCCAAACAGCATAACGTTGAATTCCCATAATCTAGATCCTGTCGTAAAGGCCGTCTTCTCTTTGTCCACTGGATCCATTCCTACCTGCCAATATCCAGACTTCAAGCCCAACGTAGAAAACAATTTACTTCCAGCCAATGTGTCCAACGTGTCGTCGATCCGAGGCAGAGGATAACTATCTTTATTGGTAACATTGTTCAACAAACGGTAGTCCACACAGAACCTCGTAGTTCCATCTTTCTTCTTGGCCAGGACCACCGGAGAGACCCATGGGCTCGTAAAAGTTTCTATCACCCCGTCTTTCTTCATTTCTTGAACAATCCTTTCAGCTTCCTCTCTCTTCGCCTGTGGTAATCGTCGAGCTGTTTGACGAATTGGCCTAGCGGTACCAGTGTCAATTTTATGTTTGACAACTGTCGGTCTTCCTGTCTTTCCTCCTTTTGGTACGAATATGTCACGATATTGCCTAAGAAATTCCCTTAATTTCCTTTTTTCTATTTGATTTAGAGATTGGCCTGCAACTGCAACCATTTGGTCGAACTTGTCGTTGGAATTATCTGATGTTGTCGTCTGCCGGATTATGGACGTCACGGGTACACAAGTTCCTACTTTTGTCTCCTTCTTGATGGTCACTGGGTAGTCATTGACATTAATCAATCTCACGGGAATTTCTTTAGCAAAAGTAACCAATTCCTTTCCAATTATGATTCCTCGGCCAACCTCCTCGTCGTGGTTCCATGGCTCCATCATAACAGGTGTTCCTTCTTCTACAATTCCCTGTAGCCGCGCTACGATGATCGTTTCACTCCTCGCAGGCACAACTGTATCTTCTCTAATAGCTGTTAGCATAGTGCTGTCATCATGTGGATGAAGAAATACCTCCTCGTTGCCAACTTTGATTACCCTGTTCTTAAAATCCAATTGAAATCCACGCAAATTCATTACGTCCATTCCTAATATAACATCTTCTTCGATGTCTGCAACTATGACAGTATGGACGAACTTTTCTGCTCCAATCCCCAATTGTATCTGGATTTCTCCGTGGATGTTGGCATTTTCACCTGTGGCAGTCCGCAGTCGCAACCTCGTTGGTAAGAGTTTCTTACGACTGTTTATAACTGACGGTCGTATAATAGTCCTGGTCGCTCCGGTATCCACCAACAATGTATACTTTTTACCATTTTTTTCTCCATCTACATATACATTACCTTCACGACATTTCAAAGAAGCTATTAGTATTAGATGGTCTTTAGAGGAGTTCTGAGTCGAGGCTGCCCCCCTAGGGTCTGTGCGTTCTCTTATTTCCTGCTGGCGAGTTTCTTGATTTGCGTTCTTCCTTAAACTCCGTGCGTACCCCTTTTCACCACAATTGCAGCAATTCATGGTCTTCGTTTTCTTCGATGTAAAGCCTTTCACCATATTTACCAGCTGGTCAAGTTTGTCTTCATCCTCTTCTTCTTTCACAGTTCGAACTGCACTGTACTCACCAGAGGCCTGCGTAGCTGATTCGAACTCGAGGGCCGCGGACAATACATCGACCAGAGTCTTGTGACGAGCTAATCGCAGTGTTCTCTACATTTCAACATCACGAAGACCATCCATAAATTTTTGAACAGCCAATATTTCCATCATGTCTTCGGGAGCTGTTGGATATGCATATCGTACCAACCTGGCAATATCTAGCTCATATTCTTGAAGAGCTTCATCTTTCTTTTGTCGTCGGTTTTTAAGCCGCGCCTGATAGACATACTCCAAATGTTCGTGCCCATAACGCATATTTAGTCTCTTCATGAGTTGTTCAAAATCATTCGTCTCCTCTACAGCTATGGTCTGGAGTACATCCAAAGCTTCTCCTCGAAGAGCAATAACCAGATTTACAGCTTTGTCTTTTTCAGACTTTAGAAACTTTAGAAACATCGGAGGAAACTTGGGAGATTTCACTAGAAACTTTGTTCTCTAACAATGTAATGTCTGTCGAAACTTGGGAGATTTCACTAGAAACTTTGCTCTCTAACGATGTAATGTCTGTCGAAACTTTGTTGTCTAGCGATGTAATGTCTGTCGAAACCTTCGAAATCGACGAGATCACAGCAGCATGCTTGTCTTCAAACAAATAGGTTTCTGGATCTTTACCCTCTTCCTAAAGAGCGTTCTTTAGACGTTCGACCAGATCAGCCTTTTTTCCAGTAGAACTCAGATCCCTTTCTTCCAATTCAAGTCTCAGGTCTGCAATTTTTAGCTTACACAAGGTAGACATGATCACACACTTTATTTATTACGATTTATATTTTATTTATTTTTAAAGGTTCCACACTCTATTTAAACCGAAAATTTACGTTGAATTTATTTATTTCAAGTATCCCACTTTTGACACCACTGTGATGTAATTGTCTTTTTACGCGGTTGACTCTACTATTTTAATTTTAATTTAAATAAAGGAAGACTTACTTATATTATTTTATTTACATCGCTTATTTATTTAATAATTGCAAATAACACCAACTAACACATCTAATTTATTTACAAACTCAAATTTATGATTTAATTAACTAAACATAATAATTCTGATAACTATAATACATTTCAACACATACGATTCGAATACATTAAATTACGCGACGCGCTTCGATGAATGAATGACTGGCCTGTGCTCGAATTCCTGTTCTTATATACTTTGACAGCGGTCGTCTCGAATTCCATGGTCGAGGCTCGTATTCTCTAGATCCTTCTCTCAGAAATAGGCCAGGTTGTGAGGCGTCACAATACATTTCCAGTCCCGACAAGGTTCTAGGAGGAATCACCTCTTAAGGAGGGGACAATAGGGTCCCTGTAGCCACTGTGTCGCCGCTGGACCGGTTTGAGCGCCCAATCGCCGGTGGAACGTTCTGGAGAATGTTATACAACATCGATGGGTTTCGAAAACAGGATAGGACTCTATATAAAAAACAGATCGTGAAATACGGGTTACAATTGAAATTTTAATTGCCGAAACGAATAGTTTAGTTTTTGTTGTACGCGCTCGGTTTAAAATATAAAATAAATTGTAACTTGAGATTAGAAATAAATTAGATGTAAGTTTTAGTTATTTGTTTTCAGTATTAATTGTTTGCAAATATTGAATGAATTAAAGTTTTTGTAATTCAAAGAATATAAAGTAAGTGTATTTATTTAAACAAAAGTGTCTAAAAATATATCAGTAATTTCGCAATAAATAATATTACAGATCTATCAAAAGGCAACGGCCAGCGTAAGACTATCTGAACAACAAACAAATAAATTCTGTATACAGCGAGGAGTACGGCAAGGGTACACCATCTCACCAAAGCTATTCACATCCCTTTTGGAACACACTTTTAAGAAGGCAGATCTGAACGAATATGGTATCAACATAATAGTGTAGGAAACAAAGGTTGAACCTTGCAAAATGGACACAAGTCCGGTTTTATTTTTTTTCTGGTATATCAAGAGGTGCTTATTATAAGACTAACTTTTTCTGAAAAAATTTCGCCCCGGAACCTCCCTTTTCACCCCTTTAAAGGGGGTAATTTGTGGTTTTTGCGGAACGTAGCCCTTCCTGTAACTTTTTTTGTTTTTTGCTTTTTGATCCCTATGGGCATATGCTTCATCAATAGTGCTTTTCAAAAATATATCTGGTTATTGCAACATCTCTGCGAAAACCACCCCTATCCTTGAAAATATACTGCAGAAACTACCCCTATCCCTTGGCGAGCATGCTTTTACGATTTTCTCATTACCTATGTATTCTTTTTAAACAAAACTTATACAAGGTTAAAGACCACTATTTACTCTAAAAATTATGTCGTATTCATTTTTTCGTATAAGCAACCGTTACGGCACAGTGGCGCCGTAAACCTCATATATGCTTTGGCGGGCTCCAGTTTTTGTTTTTTTTTTCGTCATCTGTTCGTTTTATTGATAAAGTACTTATGCAAAATAAAACAACACAGTGTAACCTACAAATTATGACTTATGCACATTTTACATTCTTTGCTTCTCAAAGCCACAGTGGTGGCCCAAAATAAATTTTTGCATATTTTCGCCACCTACATGCATTTTATTGCATTAATGCTACCTTAACAGCACAATATTTACCCTTAGGTGGTCGCTACGCAGTGGCGGATCCAGGGAGGGGTGATGAGGGTGATCACCTCCCCCCCTCTCAAACCAAGTGATATTATATTCAAAGATTATAAAAATATTCATTTATTTTTATAGAAATTTAACCAATTGGCACCACCCTCTTAACGATGCTGGATCCACCACTGTCGCTAAAGCATAAAAAGTCATTCTTATAAAAATAATATTAATATAATATAAGTATTTCCATAAAAATAAATGAATATTTTTATAATCTGCAAATATAATATCACTTGGTTTGAAAGGGGCAGGGGTGATCGCCCCCATCACCCCTCCCTGGATCCACCACTGCTTAGCGACCACTTAGGGGTAAATATTGTGCTATTAAGGTAGCATTAACGCAATAAAATGCGTGTAGGTGGCGAAAATATGAAAAAATTTATTTTGGGCCACCACTGTAGCCTTGGGGAGCAAAGAATGTAAAATGTGCATAGGTCATGATTTGTAGGTTGCACTGTGTTGTTTTATTTTACATAAGTACTTTATCAATAAAACAAACAGATGACGAAAAAATAAACTAAAACTGGAGCCCGTCAAACCATATATGAGGTTTACCGCGCCACTGTGCCGTAACGGTTGCTTAAACGAAAAAAATGAATAGGACCTAATTTTTAGAGTAAATAGTGGTCTTTAACTTTGTATAAGTTTTGTTTAAAAAAAATGAATAGGTAATGAGAAAATCGTAAAAACATGCTGGATAAGGTATAGGGGTAGTTTCTGCAGTATATTTTCAAGGATAGGGGTGGTTTGCGCAGGGATGTTGCAATAACCATATATATTTTTGAAAAGCACTATTGATGAAGCATATGCCCATATGGATCAAAAAGCAAAAAACAAAAAAAAAAAATTTCAACCCCCCATTTTATTTATTGTTTTTGGCTACAGGGGTTGCACTAGGAAATCGCTTTTAATGTCCATGCATGGGTAATAATAACTTGCATAAAATGATATATGAAGCATATTAATGAAGGGCATTGTGTGTGAAGGATTCCAAGAAAATCACTTTATTTATTAATTCTTCTTTTTTTTGGGTGGTTCCGGGGAAAAAGTGGGGGTGCATTATACAAATTTGTAAATAACACCAGTACATGGGTAATCGCTGAAAGTCTTTTTACTCTAGCATAAACGGTTCAGATGGTATAAAAAGGGGTTTTTTAAAATGTAACACCCTGTAATTAAAAAAAGGGCAATTACCCTTAAGTGAAACCTATACCAAAAAATCAATCATCTATTTGTGAATAATCTCCGCAGCATTTCTTTTTAATTTCCGTTACAGTTGGGGAAAAATATATTTTTTTAAAAACATCTTTTTTAAAAACTTGTCAACTTTGGGGCGCCACCCTTGCTAAACGGTGGATGATAGAGAGATACTGTTGGAAATAAATCGTAGAAAATATAGTTCTCTTCATATTTATATAAAAGAAATTTTTTGTAAAAGGTACAGGAAGGGCTACGTTCTGCAAAAACCATAAATTACCCCCTTTAAAGGGGTGAAAAGGGGGGTTCCGGGGCGAAATTTTTTCAGAAAAAGTTAGTCTTATAATAAGCACCCCTTGATATGCCAGAAAAAAAATAAAACCGGACTTGTGTTCATTTTGCAAGGTTCAACCTCTGTTTCCTACACTGTTATAAATGGAAAGAAGCTCAGTCATTTATTGAGATTCACAGATGAATCGTCCTTATAGCCGATCGTATGGATGATGCAATAATAATGTTGAACGAATTATATTATTACGCTTCCTTAGAAGTCGGACTAAAGACTAACATCAAAAAGACGCAAATAGTGACTAATCTGGTGCTAAATCGTAATATTGTTGTTGATGGAATGAATATTGAGCAGACTGCATCTTATAAGTACTTGGGACATGAAATTCGGTTGGGACGAAATAACCAGACGTGCGAACTCCCACGTCGCATAGGATTAGTCTGGGCAGCGTTTGGTAGACTGAACTATGTATTTAAATCGGACTTAAACATATTCCTGAAAAGGAAAATCTTTGACCAGTGTGTGTTGCCTGTACTCACTTAATCATGGAGCGGAAACAATAATACATACTCACAAAAAAGGTAGTGAACAAGATTCGCGTATCGCCAGATGTTGGGTGTCTCTCGTCTCTCTGAGAGACCGAATTCAAAAAGAAGAAATACGTCGTAGAACATAAACAACAGATTCTGTGGAAAAATCGTGTCGCTTAAGTGGTATTGGGCAGGACAAGTCGTCAGATTGTCAGAAAACCGATGGACAAAACCATAGCCACCTTTACTTTACAAGCCATGAAGTTGAAACTTGGCAACATCTAAGCGTAGACCGGTTAATTCTGACAGTTCTCATTTATTTTTAAATGTTTTTAAATAATATTCACTGTATTTACAGAAAAACTCAAACATTTTACAATATTTCGTGCTCCAAATTATAAAGAATATTAAAAGGTATGTATTAAGATGATTTTAGTTCAATATAATATATTTTTATATAATATATTTTATAGTATAATATATTTTTATATAAATTTACGTGCATATAGAAATGCGTCCACTTAAAATTTTTGTCATTTTTGATGTCTCATATTTACTAAACCTGTTGGCCGATTCAAGTGATTTTTTTAATATGTTATAGCCTGATTCTTTAACAATACCGCTGTAATAATATTGTTGCTAAGCAGTTAATTTTTTATTGTATAACGGGCATTTATAAAATAGTGAAATTAAAACTCAACTATAGCCTCAGGTTTTCTTAACATTCTGTTTTTTATTCATTCGCTTATGTTGGATAATAAAAAAAAGTTAGCTACTTTAACAACTAGATAATATGTCTTTTATCAATACAGGGTGTTTCTAAATAAGTGCGACAAACTTTAAAGGGAAAGTAACAAAATTCAAAATTTTTACCCCTGTCAAAATTTTCAATGTATTTTAAATGTAATCTTTTTGTTCGAATCTTGAAAAATCTAATAAGTATTTTTGAAAAATTTAAACGCAGAATGAAAGATTACTTTATCACCGAGGGCCGAAAGTCCCTTAGAATGAATATTCCATAGAGTGATGCGAACTTTGAAAAAAAAAGACAGTTTAATTCGTACACCCGGTATATATACAATGAAAATTTACTTATTTAGCAACAATATTATTACAGGGGTATTGTTAAAGAATCAGGCTATAACATATTAAAAAATCAATTTAAATCGGCCAACAGGTTCGGGAAATACGAGACATCAAAAATGACCAAATTTTTGAGTGGGCTGATTTCTATGCACGCAAGTTTATTTAAATTTCTTTAAGTTTGGTATTTTACATACGGCATACCTACTTATAATTTTTGTTTTTGTAGATGCCAAGCCGTTGCTGTGTGCCAGAGTGCAAAAGCAATTACGATAGCAGTCTTAAAAAGAATGAACAACCAGAAAGCACTTTTTTATTTCCAAAGGATCCAAAGCTGCGAGAACTTTGGTTACAGTGTATCCACAGGAAAAATTTTGTTATTGGAACATCAGCGGTAGTATGTGCCAAACATTTTTATTCTGATGACATCGAGAGAGTTAGAGAATGGGTAGATAAGGAAGGCAACAAACATGTAGAGAAATTAACGAATCCTAAGTTAAAACCTTCTGCAGTTCCTCGCATTTTTCCAATTCAGGATGTTTCTAAATAAGTGCGAAAAACTTTAAAGGGAAAGGAAAAAATGCAAAATTTTGACGCCTGTCAAAATTTTCAGTGTATTTTAAATGCAATCATTTTTTCGAATTCTGAGAAAACTAATAAGTATTTTTGAAAAATTTAAACGCTGAATGAAAGATTACTTTATTACCGAGGGCCGAAAGTCCCTTAGAATGAATGAAAGGTTGTTTTTGAATGACATATTTGAAACTAAAAATCACACTAAATTTTCTTAATTTTTCGCCCCTGTAACTTATTAAAATAAACATAGAAGTTTTCAGGGACTTTCGGCCCTCGGTCCTAACGTAATCTTTCATTCTGCGTTTAAATTTTTGAAAAATACTCATTAGTTTTCTTAGGATTCGAAAAAAATTAATCCCGTGTATATTCTTGTTATTGTTTTTTTTTGTATAATAAACGTTACTTACAAGGAAGTACTTTTAATTTTATTTTGTACAAACTTCTAATTAATAATATTTTCTTGTTCGACTCAAAAAATACTATAAATTTTACCAGAATTTCTACTTTAAAATTGTGTTTTCAAAAGCGGTAGTCCGAAAGTCGGACTACGCACGTCATCAATTGCGATGTTGCTTTTTTCTCTTCATGGCTTGTAAAGTAAAGGTGGCTATGACAAAACGTATTGTCGAGTGGAGGCCACGAGAAGAAACACTACGGAGCAGCGGACTCCCACCAACCAGCTGGAAAGACGATCTGAAGCATGTTATCTATCGGTAACTGGATGAAAGCCTCACAAAATAAAGACAAATGGAAAGAGCTTAGGGAGACGTATGTCAAGCAGTGAACGCGTACAAGTTGATAATGAATAATACAGTATTCACTATTCAGTGCTTAATATTATAAGAAAATTATAATACGTACCCTATTAATAATCTCATTTGCAGTTAAGGCACACACCAGGCTTACTACCAAAGAAATTATTCCAATGCATCTCTTTGTAACTCTATTTAAACGATCGATATTTCTAAAATAAAAAAGATAATAATATTATTTAGACAAAACGAAACTTAAAATAAAGAGCTATATAACAGAATATTTATAGTGTACTTAAGTGTTTTCTTCTTCTCCTTCAGATGCAAATCCACTAATGGATGTTAGCGATCACATTTTTCATTAACTCTCTATTTCTAGCAGTGGCGTTCTGGAACTTTTCAAGCTGCCCAGTGATTTTATAGAAAGCGGCCTCTCATCCTCATTTTACCTTCCATTATCAGAATTTTTACTCGTTATTTATAAAACATAAACAAAAATACAAAAATATAAATTATTTTTAAATCAAACATAAAACTTTGAATTCAATGATTTTTGCTATGTTTCTTTATTTCAGAATAAGCAACCTTAATAATAATAAAAAAAAATAAAATTTTGAGAATTATTAGGTATGTATTCAGTTAAATTTTAGAATAGAATAGAATAGAATAGAAATATGCTTTATTGCCATGAAAATTTTTACAATTTTATCGACAAAGCTTATAAATAGTCAAAAAAAAAAAACAAAACAGTAACAATCCAATTTACTAAAATTACATAAATCGTCAATATATTTAAATAATAATAATAATAATGAAGTTAAAACAGAAATAATCAATTGCAAAAATTTAAATAAATTGCAAATGCATAGTGTACCTAATAATTAATAAAAAAGTTTAAAAAGTTAAAAAGTTAAGCTGCTGCGTATGACACCCAAATATAGATAAAAAAATACTACTTGTGCAAAGGGTACTGTAATTTCTTAGTTATTGACTAAAAAATCTTCTACTGAATAATATGGTCTTTCAGACAGGTAGGCTTTTGTCAGTTTACGGAATTTGTGGAAAGATGGTGCCGATTTTAGTTGTAGGGGGAGATGGTTGTACATTTTTTTGCGGAATATAATATCGATTTCTTTACTAACTCCGAGGACGGGGTCGGCAAATAGACGTCAAACGTAGAATTTCTCGTGAAGTAGTCATGATTAGATTAGACTCAATTCCATTCAAAGTAGAAAACAACATTGCATAAACCTGAAATATTAGCATCTGACTACTGATAAAGTTGTTCAAATGTCATGATTTGTCGATACCCATAAAAGTCAGATTACTACGATGTTATATCTTTCCTATACTGTTGTACGGAGTTGAGTCGTGGACTCTCACAGACGCCACCTGCAAGAAAATTGAGGCTTTTGAGATGTGGCTTTATCGTCGAATCCTGAAGATATCTTATACCGACCACATTACTAATGAGGGTGTTTTGCTGAGAATGCAAAAAGAAAAAGAGCTGTTCATCAAAATAAAAACAGCCAAAATAGAATACCTCGGTCACATCATGAGGAACAGTGAAAGATATGGACTGCTGCAACTGGTTTTACAGGGAAAAGTAGAGGGAAAGCGAGGACCAGGAAGGCGAAGGATTTCGTGGCTGAAAAATCTACGTACGTGGTTCAACACAACCACCACAAATCTTTTCAGAGCAGCAGTGTGCAAAGTACAGATTGCCATGATGGTCGCCAACATCCGAAACGGATAGGCACTACAAGAAGAAGAAGAAGAAGACTACTGATAGACCGAAATATTAAAAATATTAACAGTAAGATTCAAATACAAGATTTTTCTTTTTGTTTCCAGGTATTGTCAGTTAAGGTCACTAAATTCAGGAAACAAGAATATAAAAAATCATCATTTAGAAAACTAAGCACATAATTTAAATGTTGTAATAAAAAGACACAACAAGAAATACTTACCTAATAATATGAACATGGCACGCAATCCATTTATTTAATCTTCTTCGTTGATCTTCTTTACTATCTGTGTCGACAATATTGTTAAACATATTATTTAAATGATCAACATGAAGGGCTAACAGTTGAGAAATTTCCCAAGGCAAAAGAATTGCCGAACCAACTAAAATTATTTTAAGTTTTTTTAATTATTATTTTTATATTTATTTAGCTCACATTATTCAGAGTAATATTAGAAGATGAATTTATTAGGTTGTTAACAACAATTCTGATATTTAGTCCATTTACCCGCGGTTTTTGCTTCAAATAAAGAACCTCTTGAATTGACATGAAATATGGACATTCGTTTCGTGCAATTGGTTTATTTATTACTTGTTGCACTAGGATCCTCGATTTTGTTTTAATGATTTTCTACAATCTTCAATAGATAACTTGACTGTACAGGTTTTCATAATATTTTATCTTTTGGTTTTTTCGTAGTTAGGCCAAAAATATGTGTGTTCCCAAATGGAACCGCTAAGCGGTTTGCTGGATATTATGTCGTTTTCACTATTCTTTTTTACTGTTCTTTTTTTTTAGAAGAATTTCTGTGAAAGAAGTAAACCTCGATATAGATTTCGATTAAAACGAAAATAATAACGATGTTTCTGCAGTTCACGTTGAATCTCCAGATAGGATCATTTTGACAGACGAAGATTCGACAGAAGAAGATGACGCGGGTTTTATTGATATTCTAAATCGTAATATTCTGTCTTCAGGCGCGGAAATTGTATTTTCGAATGATACTAGAATCAAGGCACTGCTGAAGACACGATCGTAGAAGAAACCCCGTACTAGCAGAGCAATTCCATCTGCGCCAACTTCAACTGATGGAGGTGTAATTTTGTTAACGCGGCAGCAAAATGCAGATTATTGCGAAGGAAGGGATTTGGTTCCTACAGTGTACGATTTTCCAGAGTCTGATTACTCAAAGGAATCTATGTAAGCTATGGAGAGAGACCCACCTAAACCAGGCTTCAGGGAATTATATAAAGCAACCTCCACTGAGAAAAGAGGACATAGAACCAATTCTATCCATACACTGAGAGACAATCAAGGCCATATGATAATCGACGATAAAGAACTAACAGAAGAATGGAAAGGGTATTTCAGGGACCTTCTAAACATCATACAGGAAGAACAGCACAAAGAAGAGATCTACATAACAGCAGACATGCCCGTCGAAAATCCCTCTTTTGAAGAAACCCGAAAGGCCTTAAATAAGCTGAAAAATCGCAAAGCGCCGGGTACGGACGAGATACCAGCAGAATTTCTGAAATATGGTGGAGAAACACTACATCGCCAAATCCACCAATTAATAACACATATATGGTTAGAAGAAAGGATACCAGCAAGGTGGAAGGAAAACATCATAGTGCCCATCCACAAAAAAGGGGACAAAACAAAATGCGCGAATTACAGAGGAATTTCACTCTTAAACACGGTATATAAAATCCTCTCAAACATCATTCTTAGTAGACTAACCCCTTGAGCTGAAAATGTCCTAGGTGAATATCAAGCCGGTTTTAGGGCAAACAGATCCACAATAGATCAACTATTCACGTTGAGACAGCTTCCAGAAAAGGGATGGGAGTATAACAGACCCATACACAATCTCTTCATAGACTTTCGACAGGCATATGACAGCGTAGAAAGAAGCCAAGTATGGAATGCCATGGCGGAGTCCTCACTACCAAAGAAACTCATTCGGATGACTAAAGTCTGTATGGAGGGTGGAATATCAAAAGTACGTGTAAATAATAAACTGTCTGACAGCTTCGAAATCAACAGTGGACTTAAGCAGGGTGATGCGTTATCTCCACTATTTTTTAACCTTGTATTAGAGAAAGCCATGAGGTCGTACGAAATAAAAACAGAACTGCTATCAGTTCAAGGGCCCAAGTTATTACTAGCATACGCAGATGACGTTGGTCTCGTTGGAGACTCCATCCTATCCACAAAAGCCATTTTCAACAAGGTGGAAGGAGCAAAAAGCGAAGTAGGGCTGAGGATTAATGAAGAGAAGACGAAATATATGTGTATAAATAGAACGACACGAAGAGACAGGATAGGACAAAATGTGACGGTCAACACCTTCAATTTCGAAAGAGTACAACGTTTTAAGTATATGGGGACCGTAATCACAGCTGACAACGATGTTACTGAAGAAATAAAAGACAGAATCCAATCAGCAAATCGCTGTCTATTCGCACTGGATAAGCTTATAAAATCAAAAAATCTTACAAGAAGTTCCAAGATCAAAATCTATAAATCCATCGTCAGACCTGTACTAACATATGGTTGCGAAACGTGGACCAGGACCAAATCAAACGAAGAAAAGCTCAGTCGTTTTGAACGAAAAATACTTAGAAAAATTTTCGGACCTCACCACGATATTAACACAAACCAGTATAGGATCAGAACCAACTTCGAATTAAAAGAACTCTACAATGACATTGATATTGTCCAAGAAATTAAATCACAGCTACTAAGATGGGCAGGCCACGTGCACAGACTTCATAACGAGAGACTTATAAGCCTGGTATGGGAGGAGATTCCTACAGGCAAAAGACCACTCGGACGTCCCAGAATGCGATGGAGAGATAACATCCAAGCAGATCTCCGAAAAATGAACATCCCATTTGACCCTTGGTTGATGGAAGACCGAACAAATTGGAAGAAAGTTGTACAGTCAGCCAGGACCCACCCAGGGTTGTAGCGCTACGTGATGATGATGATGATGATGAAACTTTGAAGGCATCACGGGTATTACGGATAATAACTCTTTCGGTCATATATCCCTCGGCCCAGGGGCCCTCGGGATACACACCATTGACCTAAAGCGTTATTAACATTATAATACTCTTGATATTTTAATAACTACTATAATTGCGTCGGACTTACGTGGTGTTGCAAGGTATGATACAAATATTAATTGCAAAAAGGATATTATTAATTGGGTCGATACTGTAATCTCAAATGGTAGCAACAGAGGAAACATTGTCCAGCAATTAATGTGTAAGCCTTTCCTTTCTGCTTCCTTGTCACACGCTGTACCTTCATATAAAGTTGCTATTTCGTATGCAATAACCATGAACAAAAAGTAAATCATTAACATAAGCATTATTCGATTCCAGAATTTTATTGTCTCGTCTGTTTTGGGAGGTTTTCCAAACTTTTTGTAGTCTGTAAGCGATTGTATAATTTTCGACCAATCCTTTGAGTACACTGCATACGATATAGCTATGTATGCTATTCCTGCTGATGTAAGTAAAAGCGATAGGTCTTCGCTAATACCAATATCAAGGTTTTCTGGAAAATTGATAAATATTTTTATGGTATTTTAATGTTTGTACATATTTGATGTCATACTAAATATTACATTTTTACCTAAAAAATTGTCGTTTCGATGTCCACTCCGAAAATTGTTTTCAAAAAAAGATTAAGTATTTTCTATGGGAAATAAGCCACAATTTTACTAAAAAATGAATTTCTTAACGTTTCGAAGCCCAAATCGGGTTTCGTTGTCAAAATTCAAAATACTATTAAAATAAACAAAAATGTTGTTGCTAAGTAAAAAAATTCTTCTAATAATTTATTGAATCTGACTCATTTATATTGGCAATTCAGACGTATATTATACATTTTAAAGTAGAAGACTTTAAAATGATATCGCTAATATTTATGAGTTGCGTTCCTGGGACGACTTTACTAAAAGATAGTTCATTCGATTACATGAAATCAATCCCAACTCAAGAATATCCAAGAAAGAGGAAGTCAGTTGAAAGAAAATACCACGATTAGTAAGTCAATAACATATCGAATTAGTACAAATTTTATATTTTAGTAATACTTATTGTATATCTATGTATGTATTATTAATATTATTTATAATTCAAACATATTAAAGTCAGAATTTGGTATTAGTTTTTTTGTAGGTAAATTAAATGTAAGACCAAATACTTACGATGTCGGTATCACGAGGTATTTTCCTGGTTTTCCCTCGTGATTTACTATGGAATCTCTGACGCGAGAATTTTACTGTCATCGTTGCATTTGGTTGTCTTTTTAAAGACAGATCACATGCTATGATTTTTTTGCGACGGATATTCTTGAGTTGGGATTGATTTCATGTAATCGAATGAACTATCTTTTAGTAAAGTCGTCCCAGGAACGCAACTCATAAATATTGGCGATATCATTTTAAAGTCTTCTACTTTAAAATGTATAATATACGTCTGAATTACCAATATAAATGAGTCAGATTAAATAAATTATTAGAAGAATTTTTTTACTTAGCAACAACATTTTTGTTCATCTTAATAGTATTTTGTATTTTGACAACGAAACCCGATTTGGGCTTCGAAACGTTAACAAATTCATTTTTTAGTAAAATTGTGGCTTATTTCCGATAGAAAATACTTAACTATAAAAATGCCACAAGGAAATAGCTTCAGAACAACATTAAAAAAAGATTATCGAGAAAATAAATTAGTTGAAAAAGTAGGTATAACCGCCAGTTGTTGTTGAAGTTATATCATAAAAATATACTTTTATAAAAAAGGAACATTTTATAATACCACGTTTTTATTATTTACTAGCTCTCAATAGATAAAAACAAACTTTTGTATATAATAAACTTAAAATAAATAAAAGGAATTCGTAATTAATAAACCAAAAATGCTCGATGTGAATGAGTTTTTATTATTATTTTTAATGAATTACACAACATGATGTTTGAAGTAATAAAGTTTAGTTAGAAGTAACAAAATAAAGCAAAATAAATTGTGCAGCAGTTACAATCTTAAATTTGTTTGTCTTATAATGAATATAACAGCTTTATTTTATCTACATTGAAAACAATCCTGTATTTATGATTGGGTTCGGGATAGTTCCAACTCTATAGGTGTTGGTTAAATAAAATTAAATTAAATTAAAATTAAATAAAAAAGTAAATGAAGTAAATTAAAATTAAATGAAATTAAAAAAAAATAAAAATAAATAAAACAATAAAATTAAATAAAATTTTGAAATTAGATAAAAATAAATAAAATTAAATACAAATAAATAAAGTCATATTAATTAAAATACAATTAAATGAAGCTAAAAAAAATTAAATAAAAATATTAAATAAATAAAAAATAATAATAAAGTTAATAAAACGAAATAAAATAAAATAGACGAAAATAAATAAAATACTTAAATTAAATAAAATTAAATAAAAATAAACAATTAATTAAAATTAAACAAAAGTTTATAATTTGCTGCTTGTTCATTTCGTGTGTTCAGAATTTTTCTCCTGCTTACGGTTTGTCAGAAAAGTTCCGTTTAAAGATATTTTTTGAAAATTTCGCAGAATTAAAAAAATCATATTTTGCCCAATTTGAGTCCCAAAGTTAAACTGTTCCCTTCTATGAAATTTGTCGCTCGTTCTTCTTCTGTCCTCAGAATATTTCTACGGCTTGAGATATTGTATTTCGAACACCGACAACGCTAGAGAAAAAATTTTAGTACGGTTCTGTTCGGAATTCAGCAAGGAGTCCACCTACTTAATTTCGTATTTTTCGCTATTGTGAGAGTCATTATTGTGAGAGTTACGGCGTCATGGGCAACCCCCTTATGACGTACGGGCAGTCGCGGCTGGTCAGAGGAGGCAAGGGAGGCTTAGCCTCCCCTTTAAATTTTTTACACGTGCTACACTGTTTTGTTTACTTTGCTATTTTCCTTCGCGTTAGAGATATCGGAAAAATATATTTGAACAAATTATTCCAAATAATATTCTAGCCCCACATACCAAATTTCCCAGACCCAGGCATTGATTCAATACCATGTGAAATACTACAGTTACTAGGTGACAAAGGATTACAAATCATCCATTCTATCTGTGTCGCTGTTTGAAATTCAGGAAAATGGCCATCTGATTGGTGTACCTCAATTTATATCCCACTACACAAAAAAGGAACTACTACCAGATGTGAAAACTACCGCACACTGTCACTAATAACACATGCTAGTAAAATCTTGTTGCATATCATCAAAAACAGATTAAAAACCTATCTACGTTACCAAATACCTCAGGAACAAGCGGGGTTTGTAAAGGGTAAAGGTACAAGGGAACAAATCCTGAACCCGAGACAACTCATTGAAAAGTCTAGAGAATTTCAAGTACCTATGATTATATGCTTCGTTGACTACCAAAAGGCATTTGATTGTGTAAGCTGGATAAATCTGTGGTCAATTTTAATAGAAATGGGCGCACCATTGCACCTGGTGACACTAAAAATCTGTACCAGTCTACGAGACAGTACGACTAGATCAGAATTTCTCAAACCAATTCAAGACCGAGAGAGGTGTTAGACAAGGATGCGTGTTGTCACTTGACTTATTTAACATTTATGGTGAACATGTCATGAGGATGGTTTTAGAAGGATGGGCCGGTGGAGTAACAGTAGCAGTGGTAGGAAAATCTCCAATTTAAGATTTGCTGATGACACTACACTTATAGCAGCAAATGAGCAAGAAATGTTTGATCTTCTGCGAAGACTTGAGTACGAAAGCAATAAAGTTGGTCTGAAAATCAATAAAGCTAAGACAAAAATAATGGTGGTCGACAGATTTGACACTATTCAACTGACTAACATATTACAGGAATACCAGATAGTAAACACCTTTGTCTATCTCGGGTCTAGTATAACTAACGATGGTAACTGTGAAACAGAAGTTCGGAGACGTATTGGTATGGCAAAAAATGCGATGAGTCGCCTAACTAAAGTTTGGAAAGACAGATCTATCTCTCAAAATATCAAGATGAGACTGGTGAATGCCCTTGTATTCTCAATATTTCTATACGGAGCAGAGACTTGGACCCTTCGCGCATGCGAGCGCCAAAAAATTGATGCCTTTGAGATGTGGTGCTGGAGAAGAATGCTGCGCATACCTTGGACAGCTCATAGGACAAAAGTTTCCATTCTAAACCAACTCAATATTAAAAAAAGGCTGTCCACATTATGTCTGCAACGAATTCTGCAATTCTTTGGTCACTTGGTTCGCAGAGGTGACGACAGTTTGGAGAGATTAATTGTTTCTGGAAACGTTCCGGGGAGAAGATCAAGAGGACGATCACCAACTAGATGGTCTGACCAAATAAAGCATTCAGCTGGAAACTCATTCTGCGAAGCTTTTAGAGCAGCTGAAGATAGAGACTAATGGAGAAACATTTTTAGGAATATTGGAAGAAATCACGATCCTCAGTAATGGGGAAACGACAGGAGAGAGATACCAAATTTCATCACAAAATTCGCACTTTTAGTTTTTTCATTATTTGTAGTCAGCATCCTAAAATCGCAGAGGAGGCTGCTGGCCGAAAAATCTCACTTGCTAATGCTCCGCGCAGCCCACCAGCGTTTAAGCATGGTAGTTTAAGGAGACCCGGTCTCCTTAGAGCTGCATTATCGCTTAACGCACACGCTGCCCGGAGATTGGACAAGGGCGGCTAATCGGCCAGCAGCCTCCTCTGCGATTTTAGGATCCTGACTACAAATAATGAAAAAACTAAAAGTGCGAATTTTGTGATGAAATTTGGTATGTGGGATTAGAATAATATTTGGAACAACTTGTTGTTCAACAAATAACTTTTTCCGATATCTGTAATGCAAAGCAAAATATCGGTAATTTACCGTGTTTTTGGACTCGCAGTAGGCCGGTTTTAGAATTAAAAAAAATCAGTTGAGTATCTTAAAAAATGTGAACCTTCAACCTGAATGGACTGCAAAACTTCAAATCTGTATTTATTTTGATATGCATATCTACTTACAGAGATAGAATTGTTAACAAATAAACGACACAAACTTTGATAATACACTTTTACAATTAGATTAACTTTTTTTAAAATGATATATGAAATTGTGAATTATGATGATATTATAAAATGTAAATAAAAAATGGTGAAAAAAATGGGGCCTATTAGATTTTTTGGCTGATGTTTTTTGCTAGTGCAAATTTGTCTAGATATTTTACAGTTAGGTATAGCCTTCCCTATTGTAAAAATCACGAGCCGCCACTGCGTACGGGTATGAAATATAGATAACAAACTACTCCCAGTTCGGTCGAATATACCTGCCAAATTTCATAAAAATCATTTCGGAGGAGAATGGTAACAAACACTGCGACCGGAGAATTTTATTATATAGATGTAAAACATTTAAATGGCTATTAAAAAATAACGGTCTGAGATATAAAATTGAAAATTTAGGATTGTATGTACCTTTTTGTTCTACATCTCATAAAATTAGTAAATAATGGTTTTTCCAAAAATTAAAAAAATAAAGCAGGGGGGGCAACCCCCCTTATGACGTACGGATATGAAACTCCATATTATCCTATTCCCAGTCCTCTCGAATATACATGTAAAATTTCATAAAAATGTGTTCAGTCGTTCTCGAGTTATAAATGATGTAACTAACATAAATCGACTTTCTTTTATATATATTGTTATGATCTGCTTTTTATTAATTTTATATTAATTATTATTTATCTGATTAATTATTTAATTGTCGCAAATCATACATAAAAATGAATAAAAAATCTCAGGGTGCCTTTTTATACTATTAAAAAAAATCTAAATTATCTCACGTTATACTTATCTTCTCTCGTGGGTTCGGTATCTCTTAGTTGATCCTAATCGGGATAAAATAGGGAAAAGAAATAAAGCAAAATATTAAAATAAACATACAGAATTGTCTTTTATTTGTCAAAATCAATACTCTAAAATATATCAAATCTAAAACCTGTGGACACAGATGTCCGAATGAAATCTTTACCACTTAAATTTATTATAGTTAAAAAAAAAACAATTTATCGGTTTGTTCCCGATGACATTGGTAAAACAAACTAAACAAAACAAATTTATGTATTCGCAAGATTAGCTATACTTCCTATTTACTTTTAGAAATATTGGAATTTTAATTCATATGCCTTTTACTCAAAATTTTAGTTTCCGAACATAAAAATATCTTTCACATAAGTTGACTGACCTTTTGCTTCACTCACTCTGATGTCTTCTCGTGACCCAAAACAGCTCTCCCTCGTTGACTATGTTAAAGGCTACTCATCAAAGCCATCTCCGTTCTCCAGCTTCAAAACTATCAGCATACCAGCACCAATTCTCCAACAATCCGGGCCTCTTTTGACACGTACTCGATTCAAACAAAACTCCAAAAATTCTCTGCTCTCCTTCTCACAATAATACAGAATCAAAGAGGTATTTCGTCTCAATTTGATCTGTCTCGCGTTCCACTTTTCAACACTATTCTCCACTATCAAACAACCACTGGTATTTGCTAACTACTTATCCACCAAAACGTCGACCGCTCCTCAGCGCTGCCAAATAACATACCTCCCTTCTTTTTCAAACTCTCTCAATCATCCAATCCACTTTTCCCCTTCCACATTGCCAAGAATCAGAAACATCGACTTTTCCATTCGACAAACAAACAGTCATTTTCAAAATTATTCCGACCATCCTAATTACTTTCGGAGAACCCTACAATATTTACTCGGTTTGAAACAAAGATTAAAATTCCAAACTTTCTTTTAAAACCACTCTTCTAGAAATTGATAATTACCTCTACCTGTGGATTCTATAGTTCTCGTAATAAACAATCTATTTCCATTTTAAATCTAAATACATCGTCCTTTTCACTTTAATTATTCACAAAAGTCTTTAATGGTTCATCGGAAAGCTCATTAAAAGAGAAATCCACTTACATCCAAACTAAATTCTAATAAATATTTACAGCTCAATATACAGGGTGTATCAAATTTATGTGCCCGCGTTATTTAAAAAAAATATTTAATTTAATTTTCATTTTGCTTTTGATTGATAAATTGAAAACACAATAATATAGATACGACACAATTATAGATTTTTTCCAAAATTTCTTTTTCTATGTTGATTTACAATTATTTAAATAAAGTAAGGGTCAAATTTAATATAATAATATGAAAGAAATCATCTTTGCAGAAAAAAAATGTAAAAACCTTTATAAAATCATGAATTACCGCTTCAGGTAAAAAAGTTAAATCCACTCCGGATATCGTTTTCAAAAAAGATTATTATTCTTTTTTTATTTTTATATTTTATTACTCTTTATTGAAAACGATTTTTGGAGTGGAAAATCTTTGCGAAACCACATCTTTTTAGGTAAAAATATAATTGTCATTACAATCAACTGTGGCTAATCCCATATAAACATAATATTTAACTTAGACATACCACAAGATAACAGTTTTAAAACCTTATCATGATTCGCTACTTACCTTTTTTTACAAAATAAAAATGCAACATAGTTGTTCCCCCGCTTAAGAGATATGCACACAATTTTATAAAACAGCTGAGGGTTAAAAGATATTTAAATTTCTTGTTTTCTGCTTCGGAATTGGTTTGAATATAATACATAAAATATTTTAAAATTAGCAAGTTAACACCAAACGGAATATGCATTTTATCTTTGAGCATTTTGTATCTATTATTACAACTCTTATTGTATATGACTGAATACGTTTACCGCTATGCCTTTAAAAAGAATAAATTATTGTAATATGCAATGAGGTAAGATTGCAACTTTTCTCATAATTTTTCCCATACATAATTAATCATTCCACGTCGAATATCTAACTTGTTCCTTAATCATTAAGAATTGATAATGATGAATTAATTATTTGATTACTAATGAAGGAGTAAGGAGTTTCGAGAAAGAAGAAGATTACTAATGTAAACTGCAAAACTGACTATTTTAAGGTAAGAGTGTGAAACTAAAATATTTCTCATAACAAAGATCAGAATTTTGTCAAAATTACCAACAAAAACTGTACATATTTCAAAACTAAAACAGTAAACTAATTATTATATTTATTTGGTCTAAATTATTATGGTAGGGGAGCAAAATATGCTAAATGTGCAGTCACTCGAGCGCTTTGGGGACCTATTGGGTTGTGAAGAGTAGGTCCTAAAATAAAAAAAAGGTTTAGTAAAGTTTTCCATTTTAGTGGGAACTTGTCCATTTTTAATTTAATTTTCCATTTCCAACAATCGTTTTTTTTAGATTATAGCACCATCTATCCATAATTAGAAAAAATGTCTCGAATAAAAGTTAGTTATTTTTATGTAAGGAATCCAAATCTGCAATAAAAAATGTGGCTCCCATTTAAGGATTTTAAAGTAACCCCCCACCCCACCTCCGGGGGGGATCGTGTTTGGTGCCATTCGATAGATTTTTCAAAAATATTGAATAAGTGTATTTTTCAGTTTTTCGATCTGATGTTCATTTCGCGAAATATCGCGGGATTCGTATTTAAAATATTAAATTTACCCCCCACCCCTCTCTGTGGGAAGTCGTGTTTGGTATCATTCGATAGATTTTTGAAAACTATTGAGTACCTATTTTTTAGTTTTTCGATCTGTCATTCATTTAGCGAAATATTCGCTTTTTTCTTGTGAAACTTTGGGACTCACCCATTTCCTCACCCCGCTCAAATCGTCAGATTTTTAAAATATACACTGTTTTGCATGTACTTAACTTACCTTATCTTAATCTGACGAACTCTTTTGCATTAAGAGCCAATATATAATAGAGGTACATTTTCAGGGTACAAGGAATCTGACGCGCTCGAGTAACTGCAAAAATCCCCGCTTGGGCTCCCCTACAATTACACTTTTATAAAAAAGAACTTTTTTATAATAAAACGTTTTTATTATTTATAGGAGCGAATATAAAATATCATACAGAAGTAAAATAACAGAAGTATCATACTGGGATTTTCCCATTGATTTTGATTTCGAATATAAAATAATTTGACGATATAAAATGCTTAAAATTCCAAAAATTATACTATGATAATAATATAAAATTACTTTTTGTAATATAACCAGGGTTTTGTTATATATAGGAGACATGTTTCGAAAGAATAAATGTTATAATTATAATTCCAAAAATTACACTAGTAGAAAAACTACTTTTTATAATACCACGGTTGCTTAAAATGGTATATATAATTTTTATATCTAATAAATAACTTATAAAATATGAATTTTAATTATATCAACTTTTATTTATTTATTAAAAAAATTAAAAAAAGATACGCAACAGCCACAGCCGGCTTCGAACTCGGAACTTCTCGATCTGCAGTCTAATGCCACTGAGCCACCATCAATTTGTAGATATCAATTTATTCTTCTTCTTTGAGTGCCTCTCCTATCGGAGATTGGATATCATTAGGGCGATTCTAATTTTATTTACTGCTGATGATCGATTTATTAACGTACTTTAAAATATCATTGCATTAGTCACATTTTTAAAATAGTTTGAAATTAAAAAAAATTGATTTATCCATACAGGGTGATTGATTAGTGGGATAAAGCTCCGTAGATCCGTTATAGTAATAGATAGCAATAAAAGTTAATAACAAAAATTGTAGCCAACTTTGATTACAGATTGATAATCAGTAATCGTAAATTGTCAGTTTTAGACAATTCAGTCATGACTTACTTAAAATTTGGAAAGATTTAGATCCGTTATTAATAATGTGCTGTGAAAAATGCCTCAAAAACTAATAAATTTAGACATAGAGAATGCTATACAAAAATTAAAGTATGGTAATAGTACTTTTCGATAGTGATATAAAATATAGGGCCTAGATTCCGTGCACTGTAGATATCTACATGTCGCTTTCTATCGATATTTGAATATCAAAATATATGAATTTTTAGCTTTAATTGAATTATTTTCTAGTTTTGCTCTAGTTTATCAATTAGAGTATAACCTAGCAAAACTAGAAAATAATTCAATTAAAGCTAAAAATTCAAATATTTTATATTCAAATATCGATAGAAAGCGACATGTAGATATCTACAGTGCACGGAATCTAGGCCCTGGTTGTTCCATTTAAAATTACTGAGAAAATAATGTACAGTATTTCTCATGATCATCTTTCAGTGCGTCACAGTTTTTCGATTTCTTTCTAACGCATTAAATTGTATGTGACAGAAAAAAAGGCACGTCGGTGATTACATTTCGTCGGTGACATTTTTATAACATTTATTCTAGTTATTCTAGTTGTCGATAGATGGCGCCATAATAAAAAAATATTTTTTTTTAAATCAGATAATATTACAAATATAATCTGTATAATTTATAAGACTATACAAATCAAAGAAAATACCATTTTATAAATGGAAGAAACACTTTTGATTTGTTTTTATTCCAAATTGAAAATAAAATGTGACAACTGTCAGATTTAACTAAAATGTCATGTTAGAATAAATGTCATAAATGTGTATTATCACGGACTTACCCTTTTTCCTATCATTTGTTACGCACTGAAAAATGATCATGAGAAATACTTTAAGTACTTGTGTTTTGACTCACCCTGTATTCAATATAAAGAAAATTAGCAATATCAATCATTGAGGGATTCGACCGTTACTTGATGGAAGTTCATTTTATCTAACAATAAAACACTGAAAACGTTTGTTTTCTATATTTCCACAAAATTTTGTGGAAGTATAGAAAACAAACGTTTTCAGTGTTTTATTGTTAGATATCAATAATTTATGAAAATTTTGACAATAAATGAAAAAATATGGCATCGATAAACCATTGCTGTTGTGCTTATTTTTATTTATACAGGGAGTTGAACTTGTTACGATTTTCATATAAAATTGGTTATAACTTTGTAAATACCCTGTATATCTTACCGAATATTTATATTTTTGTAATGGAGAAGTTAGGAAGATTTCGAATATAAAATAAAATACAGGGTGTTCCATTTAAAAAAACATAAGTTTGTTCTGTTGCTATGTTATCGAGCACCCTGTAACATTACAACTAATTTTGTAATGTGAAGCTCAAAGTTGGCTACAATTTTTGTTATTAACTTTTATTTCTATCTATTAGTATAACGGGTTTACGGAGCTTTATCACGCTAATCAATAACCCTGTATAATAGCAGTTAAATATTGCATTGTTAGCTAGTTCAGAGCTATTCTGAAAATTTCAGGTGCCTAGTTTTGTCAAAGCGAAGATTTAATATTAACTAATACATTCTTTAAATTACACCCAAGGTGACTGTATACGTGGACGTCACCTCAACACACACAAGAAAAAGTAATCAGAAACCAAATAGATTACATAATGGTGACAAAAAGATACCGCAATGCCGTGAAATCTACTAAAACTTACCCTGGAACTGATATCGGTTCGGATCATAATCCAGTAGTATCTGTGTTAGAAGCTAGAACAAAGAAAATGAGAAAAATCATCGTCTCAGCGTTAGACTTAAGCCAGCTTAAAAGTGAACACCGACGACAAACAGTGCGAGAAGAAATCAACACCAGCCTCAGTGTAGCAGAAAACCAAATCCGCAGAACAGACAACATAGATGAAAAACTGAAGTACCTATATAAACACTATAATAAGAAATACGGGAAAAACACCTAACCAAATCTACTTACAAAGAAACATAAGGTGTGGATGACACCAGACATACTAGAACTAATGGATGAAAGACGCAAATTGAAGAATAATGCAGAAAAATACAGAGAGATTGATAAGAATCAAAAATAAAGGTCAAGAATAAAGAAGGCCAAAGAATCATGGATTAAGGAACAATGTGTAGAAATGGAAAACTGAAAGAAAGTATGACATATTCAATATACATAAAAAAGTAAAAGAAATTACAGGAACCCAAAGAAGACATCAAATAAGTTTGCTTAAGGACAAAGACGGAAATATTATTATAGACTTAACAGAAAAAATAATAGATGGAGTGAATACATAAGAGAATTGTTTGACGACAACAGAAATAACATTGTCAAGGTAAATGGTGAAACGGGACCTGAAATTCTAAAATGTGAAGTAGAAATGGCGCTTAGAAATTCCAGAAGTGGAAAGGCAAATGGACCCGATGAGGTTCCTACTGAATTACTAAAGCTCTTGAATGATGAATCAGTAGGTATAATATTGCACTTATTTAACACAGTATACAATACTAGTATTATACCTCACGAGTGGCTGTTGTCTACATTCGTTACACTGCCAAAGAAATCCAATGCAAAAGAATGTTCAGAACATCGAACAATATTTTTAATGAGCCATCTACTAAAGATATTTCTAAAAATCATCCACAACCGAATTTATCAAAAGTTGGAGTCAGATATTAGTAATACACATGCATGTTTTATCGATTTTGAAAAAGCGTTTGACAGAGTACGCCACGATAGGCTAAGAGACATTCTTGAAAAAAAAAGACAGATAATAAATATCTGCGAATAATTCTCAACTTATATCGGAATCAGAAAGCTAACATCAAAATAGAAAATGAGATATCAAAAGCAATAGAAATACGTAGAATAGTACGACAGGGATGCATTTTGTCACCACTGATGTTTAATGTATATAGTGAAAGCATCTGCCAGGAAGCCCTTTGCAAGCAAATGAAGGAATCGTAATCAATGGAGAGGTTGCAAGAACAGTAGAAGAATTACAACGATTACTTACAAACATAAATATTGCTTTCAACAATTATGGCATAAACATTAATATCAAAAAAAACCAAGTATATGGTCTTCAGTAAAATTATGACACAATCAGCACATATTAGTATAAACGGCATTAAAATTGAAAAAGTATCAAGTTACAAATACTTGGGAACTTTAATAAACCAAACTGGAGACCAAAACAATGAAATAAAAAGACGTATCGAAATTGCCAGGGCCACCTTCATAAAGATGAGAAAATTCTTCTGCAGCAGAGATATAAGCATCCCTCTACGATTAAGAATGCTAAGAGGCTCCGTATTTAACACGCTATTATACGGTGCAGAGGCCTGGACTCTCAAACAGAACAACATAAAAAATATTGAAAGTTTCGAGATGTGGTGCTACCGTCTAATGCTGAAGATAAGTTGGGTTGAAAGAATCACAAACCTTGAAGTAATACGAAGGATAGGAAGAGACCCAGAAATTTTGTTAACGATAAAACGAAGAAAACTCGAATATTTGGGTCACCTGATGAGAGGTCATAAATACGCATTACTTCAAAATATAATGCAAGGAAAAATGAAGGAAAACGGAATCCAGGCCTTAGAAGAATGTCATGGTTGCGGAATTTGAGAGAGTGGTTTGACTGCACCACTAATGAACTTTTTAGGTCAGCTGTAAACAAGGTCAGGGTAGCCTTGATGATTTCCAATCTCCGATAGGAGTGGCACAAGAAGAAGAAGAAGTGACTCGTGCAATTGCATGTCTTTCTCATTACACGGCAGTTGGAACGTTCAGTGAAATCGCCGTCTGCAGGCCGTCCCCTGCCACTACAACAGACGGCGGCTGCATCGTATTTACCAATCCAGAAGTATACGCGACTTCATGCATCCTTTCACATGATACTGTCACTCAGTCGCATGAAGGCTCTCTGAAGGATGGTTTGGTATATTATTGTTATTTACACACGGGGCTGTTTGAAGTAGGTGTATAATAATCTGAGATTGTTCTTCTTCTTTACGTGCCATCTCCGCGACGGAGGTCGGAAATCATAATAGCTATTCGGACTTTGAAGACGGCTGCTCTGAAAAGTTCATTTAAAGTACATCCGTACCACTCTCTCAGGTTGCGCAGACACGATATTCTGCGTCTCCCTATGCTCCTTTCTCCTTGAATCCTTCCCTGCGTAGTGCGTTGGAGCAAGTTGTATCTCTCTACGTGTAATACGTCCGAGATATTTCAATTTTCTGGTTTTGATTGTATTTAAGACTTCTATTTCTTTATTTACCTTTCTCAGCTTTGTTTGTGACGTGTTCTGTCCGTGACAAAAACGCTATCAGCATAGGTGTTAACATTTTATCATCAATCTCAGACATCGTATTATGAACCTACTTCAGCTGCATAGTGTAAATAAAAATAATATAATAAACAACCCAGCAAGATACCTTCGTGCAACTCGAATTCTTAATATGTGAAAGTATAATCAATTCTCAATGTGCGTCAAAACTACCGAACGCCAAATCCACCGAATGTTCAAATTCTTAGCGCTGTTTCACATTATAAGAATTAAAACGTGCGAGGGTTAGAACGCACGACGACATTCCAATGGTGGAGCTTGTAATCATATGGAGCCTTTCTCACTAGACGGTTGTGGTGGTTGGAACGTTCGGCGAAGTCGCCGTGTTTATGCCGTCCCTCGCTTACAACAACAGATGGCAGCCGTGCCGTCTTTACACACCCAGTAGCTCAGGGGCCTTAATGCATCCTTTCATATGATACTGTCGTTCAGTGGCACGAAGGTAGTTTTTTTGGTTGTTTGGTACATTATTTTCATTTATAGTCCGTTCTTTAACGGTAAAATATTGCAAAACCTCTAAATTTTAAAGAACCGCTTGGATTGATATGAAATTTGGCATACACATAGCTAACAAGTCGAAGAAAAAAAGTGATATTGTGCCGATATGTGATTTTGCCCTTGGGGGTGGTTTTCACCCCCTCTTGGGGGTGAAAAAATATTCGTCCAAAGAAAGTCAGGAAATGGATAAACTGGCTAATTTTAAGTAACTTTTGTTCTATAGAGTTTTTTCACTAAGTCAATACTTTTCGAGTTATTTGGCCGTGAATATGTTCATTTTTTCAACAAAATAACCACGCTTTTAGACGGTTTTTCGCAAATAACTCAAATAGTAAGAATTTTGTCGAAAAAACATTCGTAGCAAAAATATAGCCTGTAAAGATTAAAAAAAAATGGTGTATATATCACGTCTCTACACCTAGTAGAAGCAGAGTTGTAGCTAATGAAAAATAGGTTCATATTCGTCAAATTCCAAATGGAATAATTTAACGTGAAATAAAAAAAAAATTAAGCACATTTCGGGGAAAACTCATTACAACTTATTTAAAGTGTTTAAAAAAAAGCTTCATTTTTGTTTCATAAAAAAAATTTCTAGCATCAAAATTAAACAAGTTACGCTCAAAATAAAGTTAGTCCCTTTTGGTTTTGTTAAAAAAATCGAGAAAATCACCCCCTAATTAGTATCTTAAATGAACTTAATCGTTACGACTTCACAAGTTTCTTGACTCGTGTATATATTGTTTATATGATCTGTAAGTTTCATCGGTTCAAAGTCCTTATTATTGAAAGGGCTGTAGTTAAAAGGGGTTGAACGAGTCACTGATCACGAATGTATGCAAATTTAGAAATACCAAATCTTAATCAATTTTTGTCTAACAGAAAAACAAAAAAATACATGATATTCAGAAAAGCACATCTGACTATTTTTGTTTTTCGAGATTTTTGGTATCTCTAACAATTTTTAAGTTATTTTGAAAAAAAGCCTATTTTTCCAAATTTAAATTCTTAAAAATTTTACTTTGAAACCAAATTTTTTCAAAAATAAGCACTTTGAACCGATGAAACTTACAAATCATATAAACACAACATAAGTAAAATAATTTTTGGAGCGGTAACGATTAATTTGATTTAAGTTGCTAATTAGGGGGTGGTCTTCCCGATTTTTTTTGTAAAAACAAAAGGGACCAACTTTATTTTGAGCATAACTTGCTTAAATTTAATGCTAGAAACTTTTTGTAAAAACAGAAATAAAGCTTTTTTTAAACACTTTAAAAAAGCTATAATGGGATTTTCCAAAAAATTGCTTAATTTTTTGGATATTTCACGTCGAAATATTTTATTTGAAATTTGGTGAATATGAATCTATTTTTCATTGGCTATAACTCTGGTTCTACGAGATCCAGAAACCTAACGCGTACACCATTTTTTTACTTTTTATAGACTATATTTCTACTAGGAACGTTTCTTTCGACAAATTACTTACTTTTTGAGTTATTTGCGAAAAACCCTCTAAAAATGTGGTTATTTTGTTGAAAAATGAACATATTCACTCGCAAATAACTCGAAAAGTGTCGACTTGGCGAAAAGCTCTATAGAACAAAAGTTACTTAAAATTAGTCAGTTTACCCATTTCCGGACTTAATTTGGACATATACTTTTCCACCCCCAAGAGAGGGTGAAAGTCACCCCCAGGACAAAAGCACACATCGGCACAATATCACTTTTTTTCTTTGACATGTAAGCTATGCGTATGCCAAATTTCATGTCAATCCAAGCGGTTCTTTAAAATTTAGAGCAAAAACCGTGAAAGAATGGACTATTATACTTTGTGGCTGTTTGAAGTAGGTGTATATATTTTATATTATGATGTTTCAGATTGATAGTGAAATATTAATAACATTAATTGAAGCGAGACCTGTTCTTTGGGACAAAACAGTAGAAATATATAAAGATGGATAATTGACGAGAAATGCTTGGAATGGTGTATGCCGTGCACTTAACAGTGAATTTGATGAATTAGTTGGTAAAAAAAACACATTTTATAAGTACAGCAAAATTAATTACATGTTACTGATAACAACAGTAACTAAACTGCTAAGTATATTATAATAAACTTTATTTTACATAGTTGCAACTAACGTTGAGTATAGAGGGTGTTCCATCAATATGTGTCAATATAAAAATATATAAATCGTATCTTTTTGCGTTAATAGGATGGGCCCAATGAATTATACCTATACCCATATACCTATACCCATTATACATATACCCATTATACCTATACCCATTATACCTATAATCATATAATATATACCTTTTATTCTACGAAATTATATTTAGTTTTATAGGGTAAACGACTCGGTGAAAGTTTATTTTTGAAATTTAATTTGACCCCCTATTTATCTAAATAATTATATATAAAATTTGAAAATGAAATTTGCAAAAAATTATTTTTTGCGTTTTAAATAGGCACTATAAATTATATTAAAAAGAAATAAAAAAATGGTTAAAAAAGATTTAATAATTTATGGGATATTTAATTTGTTTATTTATGCATGTTACTATATTTTCAATTGCAAAAAGGCGGTTGTTGCCAAAAGAATATAAATCTACGTGAGGTCTCATTACTTTTATTTTTATGTATATTTTCGATAAATATATTGATAAACTCAATTTTCAATTTAACTCCCTTCTAAAATGGCATTTGAAAATTACTCTAATTTGTTTATAATTTGTTTTTTTAATAACGTCGAGGAGCTTAAACATTTTGAAATGCCGTTTCGATATTCGGGTTCCTGCGATTTTTTCACTACTTATCCAATTTTTTTTGTCGTTTTTTCTTTTTTTTTTTTTCTTTATAGCCAAAAATATATTTTTGCTTATACAAGTTGTTTCATTAAGAATGTGCAATCTTTGAGTTGTAGATTCTAGACCTCAAAATATTAAGATATAGCCAAAATTACTTAAATAAAATAGGCTCCTTATTGAGTTACAGGGTGTTTTATTTAAAAATTTAAAACATATTTTTGCTCAGTATTTTAAAACTTGAATATATCCTTTTCATACTTGGTAGAAAGTGTAAGTACTATACACGCTATGAGATTATGTTAAATACACGTTTCCGGCAATTACCAGAGGCGTACCACAGGGGACAATAAATGGTTGACCCTTCCCAAATTTTACGCCACGGTCGGAATTGCCATTTTAGTGCAATTTTTCGATTCTCCAATACTCTTTATGTAAATAACGTACTTTTAACTCGTAACGATAAAGTGATTAGTTTTCGAGATATTTGAAGTTAAACATGTAACGGCACAGTTATTTTGATTAATGTATTGTGCCGCTTAATTTTTAGTTTCAAATATTTCGAAAACTAATGATTTTATCGTTAAGCATGAACAATATCGATGGTGAAAGTTCCCAACCTCCTATGTCAATTTTAGGATATTTTGTTTTGTAACCCTTAAATTAGACAGAAATATGTATTTTTACTGTTTACAAGCTCCTATGTTATTATTTCATATATGGACATAAATATATAAGCCAATTAATGAAATAACGACATAGGAGCTGTAAATAGTAAAAATACATATTTCTCTTTAATTTAGGGCAACAATACAAAATAGCCAAAAATTGACATAGGAGGTTGGGAATTTTCACCATCGATATACTCTTCAGTCTAAATGATAAAATCATTAAGTTTTGAGATATTTGAAATTAAAATATAAGCGGCACAAACCATCAATCTAAAGAACTGTGCCGTTACATGTTTAACTTCAAATATCTCGAAGAGTAATGACTTTATCGTCATGAGTGAAAAGTATGTTATTTACGTAGAGGGTATTGAATGAAGAATCTAGAAATTGTGGTAAAATGGCAATTTCGCCAGTGACGTAGAAATTGGGAAGAGTCAACCCTTTGCTGTCCCCTTTCGTGCGCCTCTGGTAATAGCTGGAAACACACACTCTTGTTTTTAAGTATTGTTGTATTTTTTTATTCTTTAGGACCCATTTTAATTTCCCAAATTCTGCCCAGGCTAATCTGACCCTTCTTTTTACCTCCGCTGTTTGGTTTTCCTTATTTATTTTTATTATCTGTCCCAAATATACAGTGAGCACGTAAAGGTTGGAATAAATTCATTTTTTCATGAATAAGCAATTTTGGAAATAAATCTTGAAACAGGTCAATGTTTATTTTTAATTTACGACTTTCTGGCATACATATCATACTAGTGACGTCACCCATCTGGGGGTGATGACCTCATGGATGATTTTTTAAATGAGAATGGGGGTCGTGTGGCAGCTCATTTAAAAGGTAATTCAAGTCTCTATTCAGTAATATAAACATTAACATAATTATTAAAACAGGGTGTCAACAAAAATTTTTTAAATTAAATTTTAATTTTAATTAAATTTTTTTAATTAAATTTATTGACATAAAAAGAAGAATGTGTGTAATTTATTTAATTCAAAATACATTTTACTGCTATCACAAAACAGGAAAAAATGTTTATTTGACAAATAAATATTGTTTTTTGCTTAAATTCAATATTAAAGCAGCCACCCACCTGCCTCTTGACAGATTAAACATTTAATTTAAGCGAAAAGCAATGATCATTTTTTAAAAAACATTTTTTTCTGTTTTCTGAGATCAGTTTCTTGAATTAAATAAATTACCGTAAACATGGCCTACTTTGCCCAGTGGGTTCAACTTTGCCCACTGTAAGGGTTATAATATTTGTAAAAAAAAATACTTGGCAACATAACAAAGTACCACAGACGTTTACGCGCGCACTAAGAAACATGCATAAATCAAGACAGTGTAATCTAACCTGTGTGAGTGAAGTGTAATGCTTGTAGTAAGGTAAGAAATTTGAACACGTGTTTGTAGTTTTTTTAGGGTAAAAGCTAAGCACTGCTGGGTATACACCAGTAGGAATATTAACTAAATATTTGTTTATACGTCTTATTTAGTATTGTTTTAACTGAATTTGAGATGAAACGTTTATCAGGGATTACATGTTTCTTCTTTATAAAATAAAATCTAAGTGGGAAATGTTGTCCTGTCATTTGTCTTTAATTTTTACTTTTTATTTTTTATATAAAATGTTTTAGAGGCATTTAAAAGGAAACGGAAGCGTGCTTTTGAGTTTACGCCATAAAGTATTAATTTTTACGTAAAACAGCATGTCAGTATTTACCTAATTGTTTTTTTTTTCGTTTAAGGACCAATCAAAATGCCAAGAAAAAGCAGAAAAAAATTGGGAGCAAGGCAGTATGTAAACTACTCTGAAACCATGCTTGAACGAGCTGTGGAAGCAGTGAGAGGAGGTTTAAGTTCCCGTCAGGCAGAAGAACGTTTTAAGGTGCCACGCCGAACTATTCTGAATAAAATTAAACGAACGCATGTTTCCTCCATTGGCTATCCCCTTACACTCACTAAAATAGAAGAACGTCATTTAGTGGATGTTGCAAGTGCAGAATATGGTGCTCCTTGATGCATCAACTTTCCAAAACTGGTTTTTTAAAGTTGTTTTACCTTGGTCAAAACGGGATAACAACACAAAGGTTTTGATTGGGGACAACTTGTCCTCACATTTGAATATTGAGATAATAAGGGCTTGTCAAAGGGCAAATATGAGGTTTGTATTTTTGCCACCTAATTCTACAGGGCTTACACAACCACTTGATGTTGGATTTTTCCGGCCTTTAAAAAGAGCCTGGAAAAAGATCCTTACTGATTTAAAAACTAGTCAACCTAACTTAAATTCAGTTGAAAAACCATCTTTCCTCAATTGCTAACTAAACTAATAGACGTGATTGAACCAAATTTTCAAAAAAATCTTCAAAGTTCATTTCGTGCAACTAGAATTTGTCCCTTTGGCCCACATGAAGTGCTAAAAAAGATGCCAAATGAGAGATTTGCCAAAAAAATAAGTTCTGAAATTGATAATGCATTATTAAATTTTTTTACAACAAAAAAAGAAAGGGAATACCATTAAAAAACAAAAATAAAAGTTGCTTAATACTGAACCCGGTCAATCAGTTCAATTTGAAGAAATTGGTCAGAATCAGGAGGGAAGTGGGAACGAGGATTTAGAAGAAGAAATAGAGATGGAGACGAGTGACAACGAAAATTTAGCAGAAGAAATGGAGATGACTAACAGTGACGATGATATTGATGGGGAGGCAGATGAATTACATCAAGAAGAGCAGGATGAAATGGTTGAAAATATCGAGTCTGATGAAAATATCGAAGTAGAGGAAATAATCTAAAAATTGGTACTTTTGTGGTGGTCCAATTTCTTACAAAAAAAAACCGTTAAACATTTCATCGGAATTATAGTAGTAATAAACGACGACAATACATACTGCACCGTAAAATTTTTAAGAAAAAATATAAATGGTTTTTTTTATCCAAACATATTAGACATATCGGACGTCAATTTTGAAGACATTATAAAAATATTAAAGGAACCTTCCAAAAGTAGAAGAGGATATTTTTCTTTTAAAGAAAATTTAAGTTTTTTTCAGTTATAGTTTGTCGTGTTTTTTTAATAAAAGTGTAATATTTTTTGTTTATTTTTATAATGAAAGTGTAATAATTTTTTTTTCAATTTTTTAATAAAAGTTTCTCCGAAATTAAAGAAAACTCTGAAAAATAGAGCTTTTTGTTCTAGTTTTTATTAAAAAATAAATTTAAAAACGTATATCGTGGGAATAGTAGACAAATTAAAACGTATGCCATGGGCAAAGTAGCAAATATTACGTTTTAATTTTGCCCTACAGTGAATTTAAAATAGGTGGGCAATGTTGAACTTTTCCGGGGCAACTTTGCCCACCTTGTATTTATTTTTTTTTCTCGGCTGTGTTACAGATTTTTATAAAAAATGATAAGAACATTCTCGGTTAAAATTTCGAGAGTTCTCAAAATAATTTTTGTAATTATTTATATGTGCTAAGAAAATAAATATTTAAATAAAACTGAAATTTGCTGGGCAAAGTAGGCCATGTGTTACATACTTTCTTCTTTTTATGTCAATAAATTTAATTAAAATTTTTTTTTGGACACCCTGTATAGATAATTAGGTTAATGTTTATATGGTCAAAACGACAAACAAGTGTATGTTCTCAAAAAAATTGATAGTGTGTAAAAAATATTTTATGTTTTAATTTTGTTTTAATGAATGGCAGTTCTCCTCAGGTGTTAGTTTACGTGGGCTCAAAATGGTTTGACTCAGCCATGTCTTTTTAAAATAAAAAAGAAATTAGATGTGAATTTATTCATTTTAAGGGGTTGTTATACCCGATATCTGTGGCTTTTGCCCAGAATCTATGTTTTTTATTGTGTCGTTTAGCAATTGCTCTTCTATGAAGGTTTTATAAGAGGACGAAGCTCTGATGATAGCACGTTATATGTTGAAAGTACTTAGCTGACAATAAAACATTTTTTACACACTATCAATTTTTTTGAGAACATACACTTGTTTGCCCTTTTGACCTACTTAGAAGTGTGTACAAGTCTTACAGTCTTTTACAATTTAATGTTTATATTACTGAAGAGAGAATTGAATTACCTCTCAAATTAGTTATCACACGACCCCTATTCTCATTTAAAACAATCATTGATGACGTCATCACGTCCAGATGGGTGACGTCACTAGTATGATGTATATGCCAAAAAGTAGTAATTTATAAATAAAAATTGACCTGTTTCGGGATTTTTCTCCAAAATGATCCATTCTCGAGAAAATGAATTTATTCCAACCTTTACGTGCTCACTGTATTATAATCATTAACCGCTTCTACTGTGGTATCGTTTAGTATTACGTTTCTATTATCTTGTGTGTTTGTCATTGTTTTTGTTTTGACAAAATTCATTTTTAGACCTATTTCTTCGGATTCATTTGCTAGTTCAGTTAGCATGGTTTGTAGTTCTTCAAAACTAGATGCTATTATTACTACATCGTCTGCATATCTTAGGTGGTTTACTTTCTTTCCATGTATGTTTATTCCCATGTTTGTCCATTCCATTGTTTTGAAAACATCTTCCAGTGCTAATGTAATATAATAGTTTAGGAGAAATAACATCTCCCTGTCGCACTTCTCTGTTAATTGGTAGAGGTTTTGTGGTTTCTTCCAATTGTACTGTCATTGTTGCTTTCTTATATATATTATGTATTAGCATACTGTATCTATAATCTATTCTACAGTTGTTTATAGCTTTTTCTATTTTTTCTTTTTAGTAGTCGACAAATACTAAGTGCAGATATATATGGTATTCGTTAGCTTTCTCTATTAGTCTCCTAATTGTTAGAAGAAGGTCAGTGGTGCTATATCCTTTTCGGAATCCTGCCTTCTTTACTGGTTGATATGAGTCCAATTTGTGTGTTAGCCTGTTGTTGATAATCCTCATGAATAGTTTATACGTTTGCGACAGCAGTGAGATCGTGAGATGGGTCTGTAATTTTTTATGTCCTTTCTGTCGCCTTTTTTTTAAATAGCAGGATTGTAAGACTTTCGTTCCATTCGTCGGGTAATTTTCCATTATGTAGACACTGAATAAATAGATTTCTTAATGTTTGCAAGATTTCTTCTTTCCCTTCTTTCAACATTTCAGCAAGGATTCCATCTGTTCCCGGTGCTTTATTGTTCTTTAATTGTGATAGTGCTGCTTTTATTGCATAATTTTCTATTTTTGGTAACGTTTCTGAGTTTACAATCGTGATTGTTTTCTTAATATATTCTTGAGTGTTAAGGTTTGCGTCTTTCTTTGAGGTGTATAGTTCTTTACAAAACCTTTCTATTTCTTCTGATATTTTATCTTTTCTCCTTTCTTCCCGTCCTGATTCATCCTGTATTGAAATGAGTAGTGGTTTCCCTAAATTTGGTCGTAAGCATTTTAGGCCCTTATTTCTCTCAATTACTTTCTCGATTACATTTTCAGTGTGTTTTCTTAGATCTTCTCTTGTTTTTCTCCGAATGAGTTTACTTAGTTCTACGTATTCTACTGTATTTCTTTTGTTTTCGCTTATTAGCTTTCGTCTACTTTCCATTAATTTAATTGTTCCGCTACTTAATCTATTTTATTTTGTTCTTAGTTTTTTGGCAGTTTTCATTCCCGTTTCTAAGAGTTTTTTTTGAAGTTATACTTCTTTAGGCGCGATTGAGAGTAAAATGTCATAATACTGCGCGCATGCGCACACAGACAGTATGGCGTTTAGTTGCTATCTTTCAAGTTATGTATAAATATATCAATGCAAGAAAAGGTGTGAAAAGAATATATTAGTGTTTTTAGTAAATATATATATTATAATTTTAATGTTTTTGGATTTGTCTTCCTCAGGAGTAAGATGAGTATTATTAAAACATTTTATTGTATATTTATTATACTTCACACCTTGCCTGTTTGTTACCGTGAATTGGGTACGTCCGAACCGATACAGACACAGTCCTCGTAGTGTATTTGGTAGAGCATTCGGCCAGAGATCGAGAGGTCTTGAGTTCGAATCCGGAGCAATTCTATATTTTTTTTTGAAAGCGGTAAGCACAAAATTAGTTTGGTGTTTAAAAAAATTAAAACAAGTTGTTTAAAGTATATTTATTTTTAAGAAATCATATAGTAGAAGTATAACTTCTTACGTGCGTACAAAGTACACACACATTCTTTTTCATTTCTTTATTAATTGTATTAATTTCTGACTCTTCCCTTACTACTTGTTGTTTATAGTTTTTTCTTAAAGTTTGTCTATATTCTTCTGCGTTTTGTCTTATTCTGCTATGGCCAATAGACGTTGGTTTTCTTCTGGCTTTCTGCATCTCTAGTTTTGTGTTTCTATTTTGGCTCGTACTATTTATTTATTAGGTGCAGTTACGTCTTCGAAGATTTGTTTATTATACCCCCCAAACATTTTCCGTAGGATATAAATATGGTGAACGGAGTGGCCACGATTAAACATTAATGCCAGCTTCTTGAAGAAAGTTCTTAGTTCTGGTGTAAGATGGGGACGTGCGTTGTCTTGTTGGAAAACGGCCGTCTAGATATGGCAATAAAGTGGTTTCATATTTAGACAACATCACGCCCAGGTGTCATGTTATCTAGAATAAACACAAGTGGTGATCGCCTACAATGGACATCCTAAGTCTTGACGTCACAAAATTGGGAGGAGCTTATATCTGACGCCAAACAATTTTGTTTATAATGTTAAATACTCATAAGGAATTTTTGCTCTTTTTTGTCAATAGTCTGTCCTTTTTGAAGTCTGCTCTCCAAGTTCTTCCATATTTGTAATAATTTTGGATGTGTAGTGCACTTGATTCGTAACTTGAAACCTTAGGATTTAATTTCCACCAAGTATTAAATCCATCAGATGAGCAAAATTTAGTTCAATTTGGTGTATTTACGTTCTCAAATAAAAGACAACAAAAGCAAAATAATGATGCTTTAGATGGAGAATAAACAATTAAGTGTTTTCTTTGTTCCACACACTGAATATCCTACAGGGAAGTAAAATAATTGCCGATGTATGCAGTAGGTAGAAGTCATTCTAGCTGATTGTTAGTCATAAACGGAGAATTCTCAAAGTCAGTACATACGTTGTTGCCAGTCGCTACAAAATATCATTCAAAGAAAAGGAATTCCCCGAATTCGTCACAAAATAAGAAAAATTCCGTGCTTCTTTCAATCGGTCCGAATTTGTAGTTGCGATAAAAATATAAAATGGTTCAAATATTTACAAAGTATTTTTATTATTTATTGTTAAATTTTGTCACCCTCTAAAAAATGCAGCCCCCACTACGCTACGCCACTGTGAGGAAGCATAGGGAACAATATATTAAAAAATCAGCTGTCTTAAAATACTTTCTCGGAAACGTTGCTAGCTCTTAGACCATAAGAATAAAGTCTCTTCTGTAAAATTATCTGTAAAATTAGACACGAGGTTTTCACAGTAAGCCATCGATATGCTAATTATTTGAAATTTATAATAATTCTGGTAAGATTGCAACTTTTCCCATACTGCATATTTAAACATCCACGTGGAGTATCTAAATTATAGCATAGCTAACAATTACAATTTACTGAAACTGTAATTGGTTTGGAGAAAAAATAGTTAATAGTGTCAAGTGGCTGTTCCTTTGGTGTATCCAGGCGAGGGGCGTAAAGGCGTGGCTCCGTGGCTGATCTAAACTATAGCAACTAAAAATTAAATTAGTGCAGTCACTGAAGGAGGCCATGAGCTGATACCTCCGATTTCGTTGAACCCCATCGATTTTCATGAAAATTGGTGAGTAGTTAGAAAGTACCTCAAGAACAAAAGTGACATGGCGCCAACTTACGCTTTTACTCTGGGGGTGGATGCCATCCCCTCTCGGTTGTGAACAATATTTTATTAAAATTAAACCATAAATAAACTCAGAGTTACACAACGAGCCATGGAACGTGCAATGCTGAACGTGAGCCTTCGAGATCACATGACAAATCAACAAATCAGGCGACGATCAGGAGTTCAAAACGTCATCGAAAGATCTACGACGTTTAAGTGGAACTGGGCAGGACAGGAAGTATTTTTGAAAAATTTAAACGCAGAATACAAGACTACAGTATTACCGAAGATCCAAAAGTCTCTTACAACTTCTATAATGTTTATTTTAAAAAGTTACAGGGGCGAAAAAAAAGAGAAAATTGAGTGTGATTTTTAATTACAAGTATATAATTCTAAAGAAACTTTTTGTTCATTCTAGCGGACTTTTATTACTCGGTAATAATGTAATCTTTCATTATGTGTTTAAATTTTTCAAAAATACTTGTTAGTTTTCTCAGGATTCGAAAAAATGATTGCATTTAAACAGAATTCAACCGAAATTTTGTGCCTACGCTCTCAAAAAAGATTAAAGTATTATACATTGTTGTAATCAGTATTTCAAAGGCTTTTAAATGAGGTGTCACATGATGTACTCTCCCATTTAAAAAAATCAAAGTTATGGCTGTCACCTGAAGAGGGATCGCCCAATCATTTTTGAATTCATTTTAAATTAAATATATCACAAAATTTTTGCAGAAGTGGATTATACAACACAACAAGTTAATATTCAATGTAAATAAATAAAAACTTTAGCAATCGAAAACAAGAAGTTATAATCTTAATAATAAAAACAGTAAATATAATAAAAAATAAAACAAGTACTTATAATTGATTCCAGACTTGATCGTGCTACCAGCAACTGGTTTTATAAACAGCTCTGAAATATTATTAGTAAAAATCGATAATTAACAAGTTAAAATTACTACTAAATTGATATTAGTGATTGTTTAAGTGCAGGAAATCATACGTGAGTAAAGAAAACTCTCATTTTGTTTGATTGCATGATACTTAATAAACTGATCATTGTTCTTACTAACCTAACAATTTGGTTAGAATAAAAAGAGCAATTGGTTGTTCGTCAACTTTTAAATAAAACAGGTCCGTACTCAGCCAAATTAATGAAACAGAACAATCGAAAACGACCAAAATGAATCATAATAACAGCAATGGTATTATTGATACACTGATAACTCACCAAACACTAAAAAATACTCCACAGCATTAATCCACTCACCAATACTTGTCCAAGCAAAGAACAGGGAATTATATTTTCTGCAATAGAGGGCCTCAAATTACAAGATTACTTATTAGAACTCGGACCAATTGTAGATCCAAAAAACATAATTTTTTCATCCAAGATTTCAAACAACCGTGTTTGTGTATACTTATCAAGTAAATCAGTGGTAGACAAATTTTTAAAAGAACATAATTCTATTAAAATTAATAACACAGTAATACCAGTAAGAAAGCTAGTTACCCCGTCACAAAGACTTGTTCTATCCAACGTAAGTCCCACAATTCCACATAACTTGTTGGAAACCAAGTTAAAAACTATTGGATTACAGCTAATGTCACCCATCACATTCCTACGAATTGGAGCACCTGATCCAGCGTATAGTCACATACTTAGTTTTCGAAGGCAGGTCTACACTTCCCGCCATAAAAAACTGGTACACTTTTTCCCCAATGTAAACCTGTGTTCAGACTGGATGCAATAGTTCGTGAATCACTTCGCTGTTGCCATAACAGATAACGGAATTGCACTAAATCTAAATACAAAAAAATGACGTTTAAAAATGTATAAAGGTTTTATATAGGTATTACTTTTATCACTACCAATTGACCATCATCGAAGAAACCTGGGAAAACTTGGACGAAGATGAAAATTTATAACTAAATTTATTTCTCACTGTCCAGAAGATTACAAGAAGAGTCTAATAGTAATGGAGCTATGACAAAATATTAATATTTTGAGCAGTTTCGAATTGTAATACATATATATTTAAATTCCAGACTTGTTCACTGTAAAAGATATTCATATTGTATTAATTTCAAATCATTTTTTTTTATTTTTCCCGTGTGTTTATTCTAGTATCTCACAACTCAATAGAGTTTTGTATTTACGAGAAACCAATCACGCTTCTCGATTTTAATTTAAACATAATAATTTAAAGTTATGTCTAGATTTATTAAATATCATTATTTTTTAATTGAAATATTTTCATAAATTATAATAAAACACGAATCAAGGTATGGGTACTTAATTGAGATGACTGGCAACGTTGCCCTAGAAATTAGAACGACACATTTGACAAGATCAAATTACACAACTTGAAAAATGCGATTTTCGGTTATAAGAGTTGTACCAGTTCTTTTTCACGCGAAGTGTACATATCTCCTCCAGAAGATAATTTCCAAATTCCCGATGTATTAGAAATTAATTATGATGACATAACATATCACATATATCTTACAACATTATGCTATAAGTGCAAGCAACCAGGTCATTTGGCATCACAATGTGCCAGCCTCCAACTCCAAGCTCCTACTTCTCCATATACTAAATCACAACAACAAAGTTCCTCTCTAGACAATCCCTCAGACAGCAATAATTCAAGTCTATATCAAATACTACTAACCTTGAAATGATATGTGAACAAACACCAATTACTCCTATACTCAATAAGCCTAATCACGACACACCCACTTCTTTTGAAGTTCAAACAACTTCAATAACTAATCCTACGACCTCTAAACGAAATATGTCTGAAATTTCAACATCTAGTCCAGAAGATACACCAGATACTACTAAATCCTCAGAAACAAACTCTTACTTTCCAAAACCCGTTCCAAAAGCTGCAAACAAAAAGTTGAAGTTGGAAGACAAATCCTCATTAGAATTTCGAGAATTACCCCAAAACATAATCAAATTCATTGACAATCACAATCCTTAGTTCCCACTCGATAGTCAACAATTCACTTATCTGTTAGAGAACACTCACGGTAGTAGTGATGCATTAAGCACTGCTTAAGACTATATACAAAAGATTCCATCTCTTATATATATGATAAATGCAATACATTCGCAGGCTGAAGATCGAACAATGAAAATCAAATGTACTAGACCAACTAAAAAATTAACTAAACAAGTGATTCGACTTTTTGTTTCATCTGACTTAGACAGTGATGTATCACAAAACTAATTATTTAAATAACAGTATAATTAATGTATAATAATATTTTACAGTAGAATTTAAACAGTTTTCACACACGCCTACCCTTATTTCAGGTATTAATTAGGAAATATTCTCCTGATATTATATTATGTCTTTAAGAGGAAACAGTAGCGATCAACAGGTAGCAATAACGCGTTCCAAGATTGCGGCTGTAATTTTGAATATTTTTTCGAGATATTTGGCACACGTATTCGTAATATAATAAAGAATGGCGGTACAGAGCCAAATTTGCAAAATATATTAATATGTGGAAATTACTCTGTAATTAAATACAATATTAAAAAAACGAGCCTGTACCGCCATTAAGAAGAACAAAAAAATACACTTTCTTCAAATAAACTTTTTTATCCAATGCCTAGATTTTATGTCATTTTGGAACTACTAATGAAATAGAAAATTTTAGTAGTTCCAAAATGACACAAAATCTAGGCATCGGATAAAAAAGTTTATTTGAAGAAAGTGTATTTTTTTTGTTCTTCTTAATGGCGGTACAGGCTCGTTTTTTTAATATTGTATTTAATTACAGAGTAATTTCCACATATTAATATATTTTTCAAATTGGGCTCTGTACCGCCATTCTTTATTATATTACGAATACGTGTGCCAAATATCTCGAAAAAATATTCAAAATTACAGCCGCAATCTTGGAACGCGTTTTCGCTACCTGTTGATCGCTACTGTTCCACCTTAAGAAATTAATCTTAAAGACAACAATGTGTGTGACTTATAATGTCTACTATCAAAATAGACAGACAAATCATGCCAGTGGTGGTCTTGCAATATATACAAAAACCGATTTACATGTAAACAGAATCACAATTAATACAAATTTAGAAGCAATAGCAGTAACAGTAACAACAGGTACTAATCAGAAAATGAACATATGTAACATTTATATTCCCCCGAACCATAATATCCAAGGAAATGATCTTTACGACTTAATTATGCAAATTCCATCACCAAAATTAATCCTTGGTGACTTTAACAGCCATAATCTTCTATGGGGTTCCAAAAAAACTACTAAAAATGGAAAGTTATTAGCAAACATAATCAATAGCCTTAATTTAACAATAATGAACGATGGAGCTAAAACTCGTTTCAGCGCAGCTTCTGGAAATTTTTCAGCAATTGACTTGTCTATTTCTGACCCATCGACGTTACTAAATCACACATGACAAACCGTAGACGATTTATATGGAAGTGATCATTATCCAATAATAGTAACAAAAATTTCCAACCCCACAACAAAAACCAATCCTTTTCAAAAGGGGAAAATCAAGCGAGCCAACTGGAACATCTTTAAAACAAAAATTACCGAAGAAATATCAAATATCCCTATAACTGAAGAAGACATAAACTTAACTTTAAAATTGTTTAATAACTTAATCACTGAATCCACCACAATTGCAATGGGAAAAACAAAGTACATAGCAAAAAACAAAGTTGTTGCCTGGTGGAATGAAGAGTGTGAATTGGCAATAAAGCAAAGTAAAAAAGCATTAAATACTTTCAAAAGATATAAAACTAATGACAACTTGATAGAGCTAAGGAGAAAAGGGCATATGCAAAATTAATTACTACCAGATCTAAAAAAGAGTTGAAAAAAATACGTTCAAAGTATTAACAGGAATACTAACATGTCAACCGCATGGAAAAAAGTAAAGAAAATATCTGGCGTCAATACACAAAATGGAATAAAATACCTAGAACGAAATGGAAACCTAATTATTGAAAACAAAAAAATTGTAGAAGAATTAGCTGAAACATACAGACAAGAGTCTACAAATGAAAATTACAGCAATACTTTTTACGTTATCGGGAAGAAGAAGAAGCAAATCCAATAAAAATTGTAGCCAGTAACGATGATATAAATACTATAATTAATAAAACAGAACTATTAGATGTTGTCCAAATGTTAAAAAAACACATCACCAGGCCCAGATGACATACCCGCAATATTCCTACAACAGTTACCTAACGAAGCTTTAGACTTCCTATTGAATCTTTTTAACATAATCTGGTGTAAACAAAAATTTCCCGACTTATGGAGACAAGCTGTCATCCCTATTCTCAAACCTAACAAGCCGGCAACAGCAACAGAATCATAATAGGCCAATATCACTTACATGTTATACTTGCAAACTGCTAGAGAAAATAATAAATAATATACTTATGAACATATGTGGCATTTGGAACATCACAATTTACTCATACCGGAACAAGTTGGATTTCGTCCCTTAAGATCCACTACAGATAATTTTTTACATTTAGAAAGTCAAATTAATGAAGCCTTCTGTAACAAACAAAAATGCATAGCTGTTTCCTTTGATATCCACAAAGCATTTGATTTGGCATGGCGATACAGAATATTAACAAAGCTACTGACTTGGGGAATTCAAGGAAACCTGTTGGCATTTTTGAATAACTTTCTAAATCAACGCAAATTTTCAGTACGAAGTAATGAAGAACATTCTACTATTAAGTCTCAAGACAATGGAACACCACAAGGATCTGTAATTAGCCCTACACTTTTTTTAATTGCAATGAATGATGTTATAAAAAATCTCAAGAGACCTGCACAGGCTAGATTATATCGTCGCCTTAATACTATAACTTGATAACTCGAAATTAGTAGTTTTGAGATAAACGAGTTTAAAGATTTTAAAGATATTTGTGCTGCTACCATGATGTTAGTAAATAAGGAAATCACTCTGCGGCTCTAAAATACTGTTCCTTAACTTTTTGGCAACTGATCTATTTAGGAATATGGTGTAAATTTGTTTTCCAATATGGAAAAAAACATGAAAAATTAAAGTTATCAACTTTTAGCACTACCATAATGTTAACATTTGGTAATGTCGCATGTTGTGCCAAGTCGCATATAAGTGAACTTTTTAACACAACTAATATTTTAAACATTATTTTGTTGAAAATTAGCCCTCTGCCATGGGGGTTGCCAGATCTGCTAACAATTCTCGAATTCTTGCATTAAAATGAACCGAATAAACAGATGGCAATTATGTGGTAAGTTCAATGGTTTCAGAGAAACACGTGCTAAAACTAGATAACTCGAGTTATCTAGTTATAGCATTCAGTGTATGTCGTATACACGATTATTTCGATTAAATAATAGCTTGATAACTTATCTTGTCAAGTTTTAGCACTGAATATTAGTGGCATTTGAGTTTTATCAACTTTCGTCAATCATAAATAAATACTTAACCCGTTTGAAGTGAGATATCAAGTTTTTACACAATATGGAGGCAAATAAAATACATCTTGTGAACTAGTTATCTCAAAAACGTCAATTTTGGAGTTATCAAGTTATAGTACTAAGGCGACGATATGCTGATGATATGGTAATGTTCATCAAAGGAAAAAATATTAATTCGATAGTCAAATTTTTACAACAATATCTAAACAAAATCGAAAGTTGGTCTAATACGAGTGGATTCAATTTTTCAGCTGACAAGACACAATATATTATTTTTTCCAAAAAGCCTATTCACACTAACATACCTGCCTTAAAATTCGGCACAAAGCTTTTGAAACGATGTACAGAGATAAAATATTTATTTTTAACATTCGACGACACTTTAGGTTGGAAATCACATATTAAGCAATTGGCGATATCATGTCAAAATCTTCTTAAATGTTTAGCCAAAAAACAATGGGTTGCTGACGGAGATACATTACTACTGTTGTATAGAAGCCTAATTCGATCAAAATTGGACTACGGATGTATTGCATATTCTTCAGCGTCAAAGTCAACTTTAATAATCTTAGACATTATACACAACAATGCATTACGCATAATATCTGGAGCTTATAGAACAACTCCTGTTACAAGCCTCGATTGGGAACTTGGAGAGCCATCATTACATGAACGAAGAAAATTACTTAGTCTATCTTACGTTTAAAAACAATCATCACTACAACCTGACAACCCTTTTCTTATTCAGTCATCGTTATCTAATATCAACATTTACAACTATTATCATACCATAAATCTGAAACCAATCCACAAATATTTATAAGCGATTATAATAGAATACTTTCTTCTTTCCCTGAATATATCCAGGTTTACACAGAAACTCTAAAGTTTAAAGAACCGCTTCGATTTACATGAAATTTGGTATACATATAGCTAACATGTCAGAGAAAAAAATGTGATATAGTACTTATATGCCGTGGTGGTCACGGGAGTGACCACGACCGTGAGTTTCACCTCTTATGGGGGGTGAAAAAATATACGTTAAAAATAAGTCCGGAAATGGATAAACTGTATGTATACAAATTATTTTAACAGTGTTTTGTAAATGTCATGTCAACTAAATATTTATTTTGAGTACCTGAATATCATTGATTTATTACAATTAAGTTTGAAAAATCTGAATAACAAATATTTTTCTATCAAACAAACACTAAGGCCCGGTACTTTATGTCTCAGTTAACAGCCGGTTAGTTAACCGGGTTTTAATCGGGACCTCTTTAGGGTCTCTTGTGTTGTAATAAATGCAATTACAAGTATTATTATAATTATAAATAAGTATAATAATAATTATAATTGCATTTATTACAACGCAAGAGACCCTAAAGAGGTCCCGACTAAACCCCGGTTAACTAACCTGCTGTTAACGGAGACATAAAGTACCGGGCCTAACATATCAAAATAGCGTGTATCAAAATAAACAGTCACTGCGAACGCGACATAATGACGTCACTGGCTTGATGAAGTTTAATTCTACCTTTTTTTATTTGCGTACACGTTAGCGTGTACCTAGACACAGCGTGTTTGGAAACCTTTTTCAGAGTAGCCATCATTGATTTGACGTCACGACTATCATGGTCCATTAAGAGATTTTTATGCGTTTTTGCTCAGTGAGTTAGTTTAATGCAGTATTTCTTCTTGACAACTATTTGAGGTTATGTTTATTTGTTTTTAATTAAGCGTTAAATGAAGATATTAAGACAGCGTTAAATTAAGATATTAAGTATGTTATGCTGGATAATTTATTAATACATTATTTATTAGTTTCATATAGGTATAATATGTTGTTTCAGTTTTGACACAAGTAGGTATACATAACTGGTGAAAATTCTATAATGTGAGGGCTGGTACAATCATGCAGAAACAATGTTGCTTCTAGCGCACAAGCGATCTTAACCAAGTGGACGTATATCTTCGACACATGGGAAGTAGGCCTATAGGTTTCATGTTACCTACCTATGTTTTATACTATTTTGAAACATCTGAAAGAGGTCACTTTTTGAAAGTATTAAAGACGTGATTTTACCGACGTATAATGGTCGTCATCTTTTTGACGTTTGAAAATCGTCACGGTCTCGACGTACAAAAAACGTAGATACGATTACGTTTTAAAATCGTCAAAATTATGGCGTCAAATCGATGAGACAAATACACGTGAATTTCAACGTCAGTACTACATCATAGGAACACGTCAATTGATCATTTTTATGACGTGTTATCTACGTTATCCAAACGTCGTTTGGTTGCCTAGGTTCATGATCCATTCCGTTATGATTAGAAATAATGTCGGGGACAGTGCGCATTCTTGTTTAACTCCGCTTTGTACAGCTGTATCTTCTACCATTTCTCCAGCATGTTCCAGTCTGGCTCTATATCCCTTGTAGAATAAACTGATCAGGTTAATATATTTCATCGGTAGTCCATATAGTTTTATTATCTTCTACATTAAATGTACACAATTTTGTTCCTGTTTTTACACTATGGAAAGCCTTTTCAAAGTCAATAAACATTATATTTTTTTTTGCAATTCACTAGCTTGCTCCAAGATAATTCTTCGAGTACAAATGTGGCCGATAATGGAACTTTGCCATATTTTTGTTGTTTCAATGCGTTTTGTATATCTTTTTTCATAATTTCATCTGTGCTAATGTTTAACTCCTGTATTACATTCTTTTGTCTATATCTGGTGTTGCCTCGTGTTTGGAGTATATTATTTCGAAGTGTTCTTTCCATCTTTTTATTATTACATATTCTGCTTTTATTATATTGCCTTGCTTATTTTGATTTGATTATTACTTTTTAGTGTTTTCCCTGTCAAATTTCGTATGATATTGTGTGCTCAAGTCGTTTTCTTTCGCAGCTTTTACAATTTATAAGCACGGAGACGACGAATATAGAAGAAAGCAGAAAGGACAACGTTCACATATCTTTCGAATCTTTTTCTAGACGAAAAGAGAGTAGATACTTGACCGTTGTTCTTTCTGTTTTCTTCTATATTTGTCGTCTCCGTGCTTATAAATTGTTAAAGACGGAGATTCAGGATGCAACCAGAAAGTAGTTTCTTTTGACGAAAAGTCTTAGATTTAAAATATTATTTATTATTTTATTTCAATTATTTTATTACAGTAAACTTTGTATCTGAGGCTTTTCGTCTTACTCGTTTTTACGAAAGATGTCGCTGATTTGCATCTCAAAGGTGAAATTATTGCATTCGCAGTAAATTCCATTAAATAAGGCAGGCTCAGTGACGGTTTAAGGCATCATGGGGCCTAAGGCGGCCATAAGAAGTAGGCCCCTTTATATCGACCATTTACTTAAAACAAATTTACAGTCATAATTTATGTTGTTTTGGGAAGTACATAGTTACTCCAAAAATAAATTAGGTACGACAATGTAAAAATGATAATTTTCCTTTTTTTTTACATTTCGCAACAACTTCTCATTAATATTCCATAGCTAATATGTGAAAGAAAAAAGGGATATTGTGTCGATATGTGATTTTGCCCTGGGTATGAGTGCCACCCCTTCGGGGGTGAAAAACATACATTCAAAATAATGGATAACTGATTAATTCTAAGTAACTTTTGTTCTATCGAGTTTGTTCACTAAATCAATACTTTTTGAGTTATTTGCGAGTGAATATGTTCATTTTTCAACAAAAAAAAAAACACCTTTTTATACGGTTTTTCGCAAATAACACAAAAATTAAGTATTTTATCGAAAACATATTCTTAGAAAAAATATAGCGTATACAAAATTTAAAAAATGTTGTATGTATGAAATATGTAGACGCAGTATAAGCAGAACTGGAGCTAATGAAAAGTAGATTCCTATTCGACAAATTCCAAATCAAATATTTCAACGTAAATTACCAAAAAATTAAGCAATTTTCGGTGAAAAATCATTACAACTTTTTTAAAATGTTAAAAAGTTTTATTTTTGTTTTTTTTTAACAAGTTTAATGTATCAAAATTAAGCAAGTAAAGCTTAAAATAATGTTGATTCCTTTTTTTGACACAAAAATCTTGAAAATTTATGAAAATCTTGAAAAAACTTATAAGTATATTATTTATATGATCTGTAAGTTTCACCGGTTCACAGTGCTTATATTTCAAAACATTGGGATTTAAAGTAAAACAAACTTTTTGAAATTTTGAAAAAAAAATGTCTTTTTTTTCAAAATAACTTAAACATTATTAGTGGTAGGTAACAAAAATTTTAAAGAGTAAAAAATATAGGTTTTGATTTTCTGAATATTTCAGATTTTTGCTTTTTTGGAAGATAAAAATTGGTTTATGACTGTTCAAAATTTGCATACCCTGTGTAGAGAATTTTTCATTTATTAAAAATTAATAAATGAAAATAGTTTCTATCCTTGTGGGATCGGTACTCACCGGAGAGACCGCAAACGTTCGGATACAATTAGCGTCTCTTTGCAAAAACAATGACGACTTTGCTAAGTAACAAGACATTTACTCAACACACACACTACCCACTACACTAGGTACCTGATTGGAAAAATCCACTGTACCATGCCAATGGCCATTAGTTGTCGAGGCATTAAGCTAAATAAAAAAATTGCATACACTCGTTATTAGTGACTTGTTCAAGCCCTTTCTACTACAGCCTTTTTATAAATAAGCACTTTATACCGGTTTAACACTTACAGAGCATATAAACAATACATAAGTAAAGTATCTTGTGAAGCGGTAAGGATTAATTTCATTTGGGATGCTAATTAGGGGGTTATTTTCACCATTTTTTTTACCCAAAAAATGGGTTCATCTTTATTCTGAGAGTATCTTGATTACTTTTTATGATAGAAATTCTTTAAAAAAACAAGAATAATGCTTTTTGAAAACATTTAAACAAGTTATGATGAGCTTTCCATGAAAATTGCTTCATTTTTTGATTATTTCACGTTGAAATATTCGATTTGGAATTTAAAGAATAAGAACCTACTTTTCATTAGCTACAACTCTGCTTCTACTGGGTCTACAGACTTTACACATACACCATTTTTTCAATTTTTTAAAAGCTATACTTTTGCTAAGAATATTTTTTCGATAAAATACTTACTTTTTGAGTTATTTGCGAAAAACCGTCTAAAAACGTGTTAGTTTTGTTGAAAAATGAAGATATTCACTTGCAAATATCTCAAAATGTATTGACTTGATGAAAAAACTCTAGTGAACAAAAGTTGCTTAGAATTAGTCAGTTTATCTACTTCCGGACGTATTTTGACGCTTATTTTTTCACCCCAGAGAAGGGATGGAAACAACCGTAGAGCTAAAACACATATTGGCACAATATCACATTTTTATTTGACATGTTAGCTTTGCTTCTACCAAATTTCATGTCAATCCAAGCTCTTGTTTCAAATCCGAAGGTTCTTTAAAATCCGGAGGTTTTGCAATCTTTTACCGTGAGTGAATGGACTATAAGGCCCATCGGTGGGTAGTATTTGAAAAAAAAAACGTACCATACCAAAATAATTACCAGCTTTTATCAAAATTTGCTTGCAAAATTGATTACCAAATTGAGGGAATGATTAGAATATGGTATATAAAAATGCCTTTGAAGATAACTGCTTAATTTGTCTTGAAGTCGGTTGTATTTTTCTGATATCTGACAAAAGACAAAGCAAAAAACGGAGTTTGATTGGAAATCATAAATCATTTTCTTTTTTTTTGTCTCAGTTAGCCCTATTTGATTTTTTTAACATTTAAATTTTTTTTAAATAACTGCTTAAATAATTATATATTAATTAATTAAATAATTAAATATTAATTAATTCATTTGTGTGAGATGCGGGCCCCATCAAGTGCCCGGGCCCTAGGCGGCCGCCTAGTCCGCCTAATGGTTAATCCGGCACTGGACAGGCTTGTTGATATTTGATTCGGAGTTGTGACTGCATAGCTCCACTGATGACGCCTGAGAGGCAGAAATAGGTATCTGGAGATGGTGGCCCAACTCTGAATAAAATAAAAACAAAAACTACCTTTCCCCCTTGCTTATCTTCACTCAGATTTTTGAGTACTTGAAACTGTCTTTCGGCTCTTTTCCTAGACGAAAAGACAGTAGATACGTGACCGTTGTCCTTTCTGCTTTAATTATTATGTATTATGTATTATGTATTATGTATTAAATTGTATTGTACTATATTATGCAACAACATTTTTGGTAAGCATTGATTAGTATAATCTTTTTTTTTATAAACTTTTATAGATATTTTAAATAACTCCACAAATTAATAACACCAAGACTAAAGATTTTCAACTTTTTATTTAACAAATATTATTTGTCATAACATGGTTTGATTTTACTTTGATATAAATACAAAGAGGAATGTTGGCAAGGCAGGTAATAATTGAAAAAAGAAACATGAGAAATGATTACAGCTATATACAAAAGTCTTTTAGAATCAAAGTTCACTGAACTAGTTTTATCTGTTTTTCAAACAAAAAATCAGTGGATTATTTAAAAAGAAACTAAATAAATAATAAATTATTTTTTAAGTTGAAAAACCGTCCCCAGTTGGATCCAAAATCCATGGATAATTGTTGGGACATTCCATACAGGTAAACAATCGTAGAGTTTCACCTGGCAGTTCTCTGGTATGTAATGGACATGAATTGGGCAATGAACAGTAAGGTTGACCTTTAATGTCACACTTTTCTTTCCATTCTTGGAAGTCTCTTAATCCACTGAGTTCTGTGGGATTCTGAACCCATTGGATGACTTGACTGTTTGTTACGAAATAAACATCATTTCGGGCCAACATATCTTCAATGAATTTAATAAGTTCTTCTTTGAATTCTTTCTTACTCTTTAACCATGAGGCATGGAAGTTAAGACCCAACGGAGCTCGGTTTGAATTCAAATGTCTGTTGAAATTGTGTCTGAGTAGTCTTGCAAATTGATCTCCAGTTTGAACATTAGAACAGGAGTCTACCATGTGGCAACCAGGTAGTGATTCGTCAAAAGTAGGATCATCACGTCTGTCCAATTCGTTCATGACTATTTCCCAAACGGGATGGCTTCTGCTGGGACAGTTGTGGGCATTTCCGTTGCACTTATGTGGCATCCTGAAGTATAAAGTATAAGGCCAGATTGGGACACGTCCAAGAGAGGCTGTAATTGATGAATCATAAATAAAGAATTGATCTGTCATCATTTCAAATTGTCTGTTTCCTCCTACTCTGAGGTATGGAGCTCTCACTCCAATTATTGATCCATCGGTAATGTTGGCAAATCTTTCAATAATCAATCTAGCTCCAGCCATTTCAGCCAACCAGTCGTCATAAGAACCCTGGGACCAGTAGTTTGGATCCTCTTTATGAGTCAATGAAAACACCGCGATTTCATGACCACGTCTGTGTAGGTCCTGTACTGCTGAGTAGTTTGTGTATTTGTGAGAAACGAAGAAATTTCCTTTAATTTGGCAACCATTTGGATTAAGTCTAGTGCCTGAAAAGATTTCTTCATATAGATCGATGTTATCTACATTAACGGCACCATTGAACGAAATGGTTATCATTTGTGGTACATTTGCTGGTTCTAGCGCGCCAGGAATTCTAGTTCCGTCAGCTGAGCAGAAACAGTCCGGAATTACACATTGAGTTGGGTCACAGTCAGGTGCACGGTTGGGATCACTATCAACATCTAAAATAAAAAATTGTTTTAAGTAATTAGATATAATCAATATACAGTAAGCACCAAACTAGCAGACACATGGATACCTAATTGACTGCCTCATGTCTGTCGTGTCATGTGACTGACATCATTGATAATAATTGATAGAATCATGCTATTGACGCCTTTTATGAAGTTACATTAGTATTGCTACTCAGCTTTAAAATAACTTTATTCAAACATCAACAATATTGCAATACTTTATAACTTTTATAACTTTAACACAATGACAACTATAAACTTAAAAAATACAACTGTTCTATAAACTGTCAACTGTCTATTCCATGACATCTCGAATATTATCCAACTTAATACTTCTTCTATTATGTCAAGGGATTTTTTTTATGTAGGATCAATATGTTTACTTCTCGGCATAAAAGTAAACAGTGCACTAAGTGAAGGGTCCAGGATTGTATTAGCTCAATGTGCCCGTGTGTCTACTAGCGTGGCGGTTAGTATATAAAATAGGTTATAAAATGAAAACTTGTTTTTGCAGTCTTCTCCTACATGGGAAGTCTCGAATCATGTGAGAAATTGTCTGTCAATACAGATAATAAAAAATTAGATAACAAAAAAACAAATAATATATATACTCATTTATTGTAGTATTAATTTAAATTTTAAGTGAAGGAACTGCCGTAGAACGAGCAAATAAATTATACATCTAAAATTACAATTGAAGGGCTTAATGTGAAACAATGACAAGCCACACATGAGTTCAAAAAGAGTTAGGTTAGATTCTTGGTTAAATTAATAGTATAACAAGACACTAAAAAATTATCTCAGCCCTTCATTAATAGGTGGTCCGATAAATCTATGGTCACACTATTGCATAGGCCTAGTTTGTCACTAGTATCTACTCGACATGGGCGGAAGAGATTGGGATAATTATTGAGTTCTGACGATTCTAGTAAGAAAAATAGTAACGTTGACTTGACGTTCGATGACAGTAACCGTAACCCTGACTATGTACAATCTAGAAGTGACTCAAGTAATGAAAATACAGCGATATTATGTAATTTTTTCCTAAATGTGGCTTGTCACATTATTATCATTTAAGATTAATATAGTGGTTTGTGACGTGGCTTGTTATATTATTGCATTTGCAAAATTACGTCAAACAATGATCAAATGCTATATTTGCTCAGAGTTGTTACATGGCACCGAGATCTGGATTCTGAAGCCTGATACGAGCAATCACCTACAGGCGTTTGATATGGGGTTGCATAGAAAAATTCTACGAATACCATGGACAGCGAACACCAATGAAGCTCTCTTAAATAGAGCAAATATAGTTCGTCAGTTACTGAAAACTATTAAAATCTTCTTCTTCTTTAAATGCCTTCTTCGCGACGGAGGTCGGCAATCATCATAGCTGTTGGGATTTTAGAGACGGCTGCTCTGAAAAGTTCATTTGATGTACATCCATACCATTCTCTCAGGTTGCGCAGCCACGATATTCTGCGTCTCACTATGCTTTCTTTTCCTTGAATCTTTCCCTGCATAATCAATTGGAGCAAGTGGTATCTCTCTCCACGTGTAATATGTCCGAGATATTCCAATTTTCTTGTTTTGATGGTATTTAAGATTTCCAATTCTTTATTTATCTTTCTCAGAACCTCTTTGTTTGTGATGTGTTCTGTCCACGATATTTTCAGAATTTTTCTGTACACCCACAGCTCGAATGATTCTAGTTTTTTCATTGATGCAGCATTCAAGGTTCAATCTTTCATTCCATAAAACAAAGTCGAGAAAACGTAGCATCTAGTCAACTTAAGTCTTATCTCCAACTTCAAATTTCTTGTGCAGAGCACTTTTCTCATTTTGTTAAAATTTTCTCTAGCCTTTCTATTCTGATTTTGATTTCCTGTAAGTAATCTCCTCTAGTTTTCGAACAGGAAGAAGCTGTACTGATAATATCTTCTGCCTCAAACAACTAATAGAAAAAAAATTAAGCACAAATCAAGAAACCCACCTCATGTTTATTGACTTGCAGAAGGCGTACGATACAGTTCCTGTAAACAAACTCTGGAACGTGTTACGACAGACGAATATTAGTGTCACCTTAATAAAAGCCTTAAGAAATTTGTATGAAGGGTCAACATCACAAATAAAAACTGGAAACAGATTATCGCAAAGCTTCCTGGTTAATAAGGGTCCACGTCAGGGGTGTTGTGTATCACCGACCTTATTTAAAATATATGTTGCAAAAGCATTGAAAGAGTGGAAACTAAAATGCAGAGGAATGGGCGTAGACCTTGGAGAGATTTGCTTATATACATTGCAGTTTGCTGATGACCAGGTTGTTATAGCAAACGATAAAGATGATTTAGAGTACATGGCAAGGAAATTACAAGAAGAATATAGAAAGTGGGGACTAGAAATTAATACAGAAAAAACAAAATACGTGCCAATAGGTACCGAACTATCGAACATCAGATTAGAAAATAATGAAATCATCATGCCCTGCGACCATTACACATATCTAGGAATCGTTTTTGACACAACGGGGAAAGATGATGAAGAAATAAAGAGAAGAATAACACAATCCAGAAAAACAATAGGTTGTCTAAACAGCGTACTGTGGAATCATGAAATAGGAAAAAGAAGAAAACACAATATCTACCAATCTCTTATTAAAAGCAGTCTATTGTACGGAGCAGAAACTTGGCGGATAACCAAAAACAACAGAAGAAAACTGGATGCAGTAGAAATGGACGCTTTTAGAAGATCAGTAGGAGTGTCACGCAGAGAGAGAATACGTAATGATGAGATAAGACAGCGAATGGGGGTTGACGGCTCTCTAACAACAGACATAGAAAGAAAACAGCTGATATGGTACGGACACGTCCAGAGGATGGATAACTCAAGACTCCCTAAAATAATTATGCAATGGGTACCACCAAACCGCAGAAAGAGAGGAAGACCCAAGAAATCTTGGAGAGAGGGAGTAACGAAGGCGATGAGCGCAAGAGATCTTAGAGAGGGCCAATGGGATGATAGAGTGTCATGGAAATTAGGCATCGGACAACGTCGCAAGACGTTTTAAAACCGATTGATATATAATCTCCTCTAGAGTTGATCATTGTTCCAAGGTATGCATATTGGTCGACTCGTTAGATTTTGGATCTGTTTATGAAGAGAATCGCGTTATTTCTTTGAATTTTCGATATTCTCATAAACTTTGTCTTCTTGGCGTTCATTTTTAGACCGTATTCGTGTCCAAATTCCGCTATTCTGGTCAACAGCCTCTGAAGATCCCAATATTTTCAGTTAAGATGACAGTGTCATCTGCATATCCAATGTTGTTAATGGGAACTCCATTTACCTTTATTCCAGCTGTTTCACCCTCAAGAGCTCTTTTCAAGATCTCTTCCGAGTAGGCATTAAGCAGAATTGGCGACAACACACATCCCTGTCTCACCCCACGTCAGATTTCAATTTCCTCTGACAGCTGATTGCTATTAAAATAAGAAACATTTCCTACCCATAGCATGTTCTTAGAGAAGACCGGTACAGAATCCTTCAGCTTATCATGGAAGGTAAAATCAAGGGCCGCAGAGGAATTGGAAGGAAACAGATGTCATGGCACAATAACATTCGCGATTAGACAGGAACACATAATGCCGAACAACTATTCTGATTAGCTGAAGACCATAAACAACTCGCCAATGTAATTTCAAACATTAGAGGGATTTAATATGGCACCGAAATAAGATCTTATCATAGAGGAGGGGCTCCGCATGCCCTAGCGTGGTGGCTAATTATAATTATGAGAGGTGGAGGTGAACATGAGAGAATGAAAATCATAAAAATCTTGAGTTCCGAGCCATTGGACCGAGCTCAATTGGGCTTGGTACAATGGCTGGGGGCCCAAGCAAGCAATTTTTAGTTCCGCGGTTAAGTAAGTAAGAGGATAAAGGCATAGAGCGCATCACGCTGAGCCTAATAATTTTTGCATTCGATTAGGGTACCACATGGAATCTTATTACCCAGGATTCCATTGTGAAGAGCATTTGGCTTCGATAGTTGTGCCCTCATCGCGCGTCAGCGTGCTATGGGGGGAAAGGGATGGCCTGGGGCATTGGAGCGAGGTGGGGTGATCCCTGTTTGAACTCGGGTCAAAACACCTCGCCCCAATGAATTGTTACACCCGAATGTACTTTTTCGATAGGGTGGACATCTCTTACAGGTCGGGTTGAATCAAATTGCTTGCTTGCTACATGAGAGAACGGAAACTACGGACAGCTAATCTTTAGGTATTTGACTATTCTGTTCATCTACAAAACATGAATGCATAGTTCCATCTTCTGAATTAAAAGAATACGTTACAAGCCTGTTTAGTTCTAATTTATGTACTAATGGATACACCTTAATTCTAAATACATAGTATTATGTCAGAGAATTTAAAAAATGGACTTATAGGCTATTGATTATGTACTTTAGAAGGGAACTACAACGTTAACGGAGTTTTATTATTTCATATGGTCAATGGACCTCCGGATATGAAAAAACCGAGGAGTCCTACCATTTACAGTGGTGCGTTTTTGAGAAAGGGGTGAATTAGTCCCTAGGCACAGGGTAAATTGGGGTAAGTTTTATGTACTTTTAGTACAAACACGTCTGCAGAAAAATTTTTCCAGGTTAAATTCACTATCACAATATCACCTTTCAAACTCTAAAATATTTTTTTTACAAAAATATTTTCAAAAAAGAAGCAAAAAAAAACAAGGAACAAAGCAATTTTGTTTTTGCCCCATAACTCGTTTACACGGGGATATAGGTATAGGTACTGCTTCGCAAAAAAAAATTCCATCCTTCCTATTTAAAATAACGTTTGGTAAAAGTCTTTTGGAATTATAGTTTCCGAAAAATGATTTTTCAAAGTTCGCCGCTCACAGCATTTTTGGGTCATTTTTCCCATTATTTCGCAAACATTGTTCTGTAACTTTTTCTACCTAGATTTAGGTATACGTAATGGTACATTTAGTAGGTAGAAGAGTCAGTTACTTATTATTAAATGGTCTATTGTAGAAGGCTAGATGAGTATTATTAAGCAAGATATGGTTTTTCAAAATTTATACTTTTAATGATTTTTGATATATTTTACGATTATTTTTAAATTTCTCATTATAACTTTTTTTCTTGTACATTTAAGTATAAACATTGTCCACTAAAAAAGAAATCTTATTTTCTTTACTTTAAAATGGTGTATTGTAAAAAATTCTAGGGCTATTTTTAAACAAGATACAGTCGGAAAAATGAAAAATACCCATGAACGAACATATAAAACACGCTGTATTTTCCTGTCACCGTGTCACAAAGAAAATTGCCCAGCGCAAGTACATGTAATAATAATTATTGCATGTACTTGCGCTGGCCAATTTTTTGTATGACACGGTGACAGGAAAATACAGCGTGTTTTATATGTTCGTTCATGGGTATTCTTTCATTTTTCCTACTGTATGCTTTTTCAAAGTGTGACATATACACATGCAGTATGTCCCACTAAGTTCCACAATTTCTCTCAAGAGTAAAGTACCTTTATATTTCACAATATCGAAAAATGTTATGAAGAAAATTTATTTGGAATTAAAAATTATGTTTTAATATGCAATTATATGCTTCTAATTAAAAAAAATAAAAAGTTTTAAATTTTTTCTAAAATTACGGATACTATTGGATATCCTACGGATATCTTTTTTAAAAATAGTCCTAGAAGTTTTTACAATAAACCATTTTAAAGTAAAAAGAAAAGATTTATTTTTTATCTCTTTTATTGCACAATGTATATATTTAAATGTACAAAAAGTTATATTGAGAAATTAAAAAAAAAAACATAAAAAAAATCAAAAATCATTAAAAGTATGAAACTTTGAAAAACCATAACTTGCTTAAAAATAGTCGTATAACCTTATGCAATAGACCATTTTAAAAGCAATTGACTTCTTTTTCTACTAAATTTACGATTGCATATATAGTATTTTTACTACAAAAGCAAGAATACTTAGGTCAAAATTTCTGACGTCCGAGCACTGCCAAATCATTAAAATGTGACTTTTCATCATGGCCACGTTAATGTCATTACTTGTCAGATATTGTCTTTGTTTTTGTTTACTGTACAAATAATATCTCTAATTCTTTATTCTAATTAATGACGTCAATCGGTTTTCGTGTCTTGCCGAAATATTTGTAATGTTAATTAACGTAAATAAATATCAACTTTAAAATTGACATTTGTCTAGCACAGCTATACCACAGTATACGACGCCCACACGAAACTGCCCGAACTTGCCAAGGTGTGAACATGGTATTATAATAAGAAAAACGTAATCGCGATTACATTAAGAATTTTAGAATTATATTAATTAAATAACCAAAAACATTTTTTATTATTAATAATATAAATTTTATGAAACAATCCTTTAAGATACGATACGATACGATATGACAGATATGACGATCCTATACGATACGATACGATAAGATATGACAGTTCTGTGCTGCTACATTTTTACTTCATTTCGTACACAATTTGATTCAAAATAAGCTTTAAAAGACTGTACTGTTGTTATAAATACCTACATATTGTAACTATTGTAATTATTGTTGTGTACCTATGTACCTATACTACTGTGTTTGTGTTTGTATTGAGAAACATATCAAATCAAAATGTTTCTTTAATGGATTATTTTGAACAAGAACAAAATAATGGGATTCCCTTTTACCTAACTGCAGAGAAGTAAGTTAAAGAATTTAGATTCCTTCTTCTTCTTCTTAAGGTGCCGAGACCGCTTGTCGATCGTTGGCTCTCATGTTGCGCAGCATATTAACAATCATTGTCTTATTTACAGCCGCACGAAATAGTTCAGTGCTAGTTTTCCCAAACCATTGGCGTAGGTTTTTAAGCCAAGAAGTTGTACGGCGGCCCACACTTCTTTTTCCCATTATTTTACCTTGCATGACAAGGTGAAGTATGTCATATTTTTCTGGGTGACGCATTATATGACCAAAGTATTCCAATTTGCGCCTTTTAACCGTGTTCACTACTTCGCAACTTTTATTCAAACGTTGCAAAACCCTTTCGTTTGTGACTCTTTCTACCCAACTGATCTTCAGAATACGGCGCTAGACCCACATTTCAAATGCTTATAGGTTTTTAAAAGCGATTCTGTCTGTGTCCATGCTTCAACCCCGTAAAGTAGTACTGGGAATATATAACATCGGACCATTCTTATGCGAAGTTCCAAATTTAGATCATGACTGCACAGGATTTTCTTAAATTTCATAAAACTTGTTCTTGCTTTGGCAATTCTACTTTTTATTTCTGTACTAGGGTTCCAGCTTTCATTAATATGAGTACCCAGATATACAAGATTACTTACTCGTTCAATTGAGTCATTACCGATTGTTACGTTATAGTTATTATTATTTACGGCTGCCTGTTTACTAGTAACCATAAACTTTGTTTTTCTTGCGTTGAGTTTGAGTCCATATATCGCGCAGAATGCCACCATTCGATTCAATAACGCTTGAAGACGTTCAATTGATCCAGTCAGCAACAAGGTTTCATCTGCGTATGTGATATTGTTCATAAGCATACCATTAATGCCCTCTTTTGCGTTTTCCAAGACTTCATTTAAGATTGTTTCAGCGTAAAGATTAAACAACATTGGTGACAATATACAGCCTTGTCGAACTCCGCGCTTGATTTTTACTTCTTCAGAGCAATGATTCGCAACCCTAATACATGCAGCCTGGCCCCAATACAAATTTGCGATTATTCTAATGTCCCTACCGTCCAGACCGGTAGTTTTGAGAATATGTAGCATTTTTTCATGGCGAACTTTATCAAAGGCCTTTTCAAAATCAATCGCGCACATGAAAACGTCATGATTTACATCTCTGCATCTTTGAATTAAAACTTGGGTTGCGAATAGTGCATCACGCGTTCCAAGGCCACAGCGAAAACCGAATTGAGTACTTGAGATTCTTTCCTCAATTTTTCTATTAGATTAGGTTTATTAAATATAAATAGGATTATTATTAGGTTTAAAGATCAGAAAGTTTTTTTTATGAATTTTAGCTTTTGCAGTACTTAATTTTAAAAATATTAAATAAATCTATTTTAATGATTATACCTACACTATGATAATATTGTTGTTAATTGATATATTTCGGCAAGTAATAAACACCAATTGACATCACTAATTAGAATAAATAATTATAGATATTACTTTTATAGTAAACAAAAACAAAGAAAAATATCTCTGACAAGTAATGACATAAACGTGGCCATGATGAAAAGTCACATTCTAATGTTTTGACAGTGCTCTTACGTCAGAAATTTTGACCTACGTAATCTTGCTTTTGTAGTTAAAAGACTATAACTAAAAATGCATAGAAAAAAGTTACAGAACAATGTTTGCGAAATAATGGGGAAAATGGCCAAAAATGCTGTGAGTGGCGAACTCTGAAAAATCATATTTCGAAAACTGTACATCATAGAGACTTATACCAGACGTCATTTTAAAGAGGAGGGATGGAATTTTTTTAAGTTATACTTCTTTAGGCGCGTTGAGAGTAAATTTATATGTGCGCGAATTCATCAAAAGTCTTGGTCCTGAGCGCAGCTCAAACGTTATACGGGCTCTGATTGGGTAATTACAAAGACCTGCCAACAATTGTTCCATTGTTTTTATTGTTGTGATAACAGAGAAAAAAGCAAGTTTATAGTTGTAGTGACTTTTTCAAAAGTTTTTAAAAGCAACAGGTACGTAATTATTGTAAATGTTTCAGTATTGTAATACAAAATTACATAGGTACTTACCTATTTGGAAAATGTATCTACCTATTTAGTAGGTAATGCTTTGATTTACATAAATTGATTACCAACAAAATTTCTACCAATCTTCATCTAATATATTGTTTTCTTACTCTATTTTTTGTTGTTTTTTTAATGTTTTAATTCCACAAAAATCAAACTAATTTGATTCAAATATTGAATGGGTTGCATATGTGAGTCCATATTAAATGTAGTAATGAAACAAAGACTTACTCACAATCATTTAATTATACTTTGACGACCGGTTTCGATCTCTACATTATTCAGATCATCTTCAGGTCGGCGTTACAAGTAGTTAAATGCTACAATTAAAGAAAACCAGAGTTAGAACATTGTCTGGTTACACAAATGTTAATAGAAAGCTAAACCCGAAAACATTTTTTTGAAATAAAGGTTTGCAACTGTTGACATTTCAGAAATTCGATACATACAAAAGCACACTTATGAATAACAGATACTCATAAGCATGCATAAGCAAATAGGTGCTTGCAGTTTATGAATATTTGTTGAAAAATTTTTTTAAATAAAAACTAATGAAAATATTAATCAGAATTAGATATGCTTCCAAAATTCAAAAAATAATAGTAATAGATAGTAATATTGCTCTGATCTACTTACATGCCGTTACAAAGGATGCGTTGCCACTTAGTTGTTAACATGTTAATACGTCCAACTTATGCTAATAGATTAGCTGGGAGAGGTATAGGGCAAACAGACATGTTACGTAGGTCAAAAGGTGTTTGCCCTATACCTCTCCCAGCTAATCTATTAGCATAAGTTGGACGTATTAACATGTTAACAACTAAGTGGCAACGCATCCCTTGTAACGGCATGTAAGTAGATCAGAGCAATATTACTATCTATTATTATTATTTTTTGAATTTTGGAAGCATATCTAATTCTGATTAATATTTTCATTAGTTTTTATTTAAAAAATTTTTCAACAAATATTCATAAACTGCAAGCACCTATTTGCTTATGCATGTTTATGAGTATCTGTTATTCATAAGTGTGCTTTTGTATGTATCGAATTTCTGAAATGTCAACAGTTGCAAACCTTTATTTCAAAAAAATGTTTTCGGGTTTAGCTTTCTATTAACATTTGTGTAACCAGACAATGTTCTAACTCTGGTTTTCTTTAATTGTAGCATTTAACTACTTGTAACGCCGACCTGAAGATGATCTGAATAATGTAGAGATCGAAACCGGTCGTCAAAGTATAATTAAATGATTGTGAGTAAGTCTTTGTTTCATTACTACATTTAATTTGATTAAATTCAGAACTGTTAAACAGTAAAACGTTCAGTTGGCCTATCTTAGCATATATGAGAGGTACGTGCAAGTGGCTAAATGAGTAGAGGCTTCGACTTCAAATCCTAAGCACCCGAATAAACGCGGGTTCGAATCCCATTCGAATCCCATCGAATGCGTATTTAGTTAAAATTTTTGCCAACAATTATTGTTCAAAAATCATTTTTTTGGGGCATTTTTCAATATGTTTGTGTGTGTTTTATTCTTTTATTTTTTTAATTTTTGGTATTGTTTTAATAAATTTTTTTGGAAAGTATTAAAATTAGTTTAACATTTAAATAAAATATAAATAAACTGTTTAAAGTACATATTAATTTCGTTGGAATCATATAATAGAAGTATAACTTTTTACGTGCGTACAAAGTACACACACATTCTTTTTTTTTCTGTGAAGCAATGCCTATACTTATATCCCCGTGGAAAAAAGTTATGGGGCAAAAAACAAAATTGCTTTATTTCGTGTTTTATTCGCTTCTTTTTTTGAATATGTTTTTGTAAAAAAATATTTTTGACTTTGAGAGGTGATGTTTCGAGAGTAAATTTAATCTGGAACAATTTTTCTGTAGACATGTTTCTACCAACTGTGCATACAACTCATCCCAATTCACCCTGTGCCTAGGGACTAATTCTCCCTTTTCTCAAAAACAAACGTACCCCTCTAAATGGTAGCACTCCTCGGTTTTTTCAAATTTAGAGGTCCGCTGACCATATAAAACAATAAAACCCCGTTAACTTTGTAGTTCCTTTTAGCTGTCATTCATTTTTTTAGATCCTTGAGAAAACTAATAAGTATCTTTTAAAAATTTGAGTGCAGAATGGAAGACTACATTATTACCGAGGGCTGAAAGTCCGTGAAAGATTCTGTAATGTTTATTTTAATAAGTTACAGGGGTGAACAGGAATGAGAAGTGTGATTTTTAATTTCAAACTTCTCATTCAAAAGAAACTTTTTGGTTATTCTAAGGGACTTCCGCTCTCGGTAATGAAAAAAATGAATGCATTTAAAACACATTGGCGCGAAATTTTGCACCTACAACCTTAATGCTACTTTCATTCTCACCGGCTCATATAGCATTTTAAGAAGAAGAACATAATGTCCGATCTAATTCCATCACTTACCGCATGCATTCTCGTCTGATTCATCTTTACAGTCTGGCTTTCCATTACAGAAAAGATCTTTGTCGATACATTCTTCATTACCACACATCAGCTTTCCTTCTGGACATCTTGGTTCGTCGGTTTTCAAAATTGGAAGGACTTTTCTTGGTTCTAAAATAATCGGTTAAGAAACAAAACTATTCCGTCAAAATAAAATAAAGAGGTTGTTAATTTTCTTTGTACAGGTTTTTTGTTGATTGGCGTTTTTATACATTTTTACAATATGTACAATTCGTTTATAATTATAAAAGAAGAATGCATCAGAAAGTAGGCATATAACGTTCTCTACAGAAATTTACGAGAAGAATCTAAGTGTTATTTTACAGTAAGTTTTGTTTGTGGTAAAATTTAGATGTGAAATATGTATATGCAATGATTTTAGCCGACCAACGTAATAACACATTTAGTCCAGTGTACCACGTTAAAAATATGGTATAACACCCCTATTTCCAGATTAAACTTTAAAATCTACCCTATGCCGAAGTGTGCTTTTACTTTGGGTGTGGAATCCACACCAACTGAGGATTGGGGTAGGGATGGCGGTTTTTGACAAAACACCTGTTTTCGGTTATACCGTTTTTTTTTGCTTACGGTTTAACCTGGCGGTTATAACCGGCCAAAAAAACCAGTTTTTGGAAAAACCGGTTTACGGTTTTTATATCCAATAGGTTACAAAGTTACATTTACAATACACTTTAGTTTGCGATACTCCATTCGACTCGATATCAATATTATAAAAGTTAGTACTATCGAAAGAACATATGTACCATATATATATAGGTACATTTTAACTCATTTAATACTTCCTGTATGAGTGTATCGTTTTGAAAACGTAGGGAAATTCTTGGAGATTCGTATTCGTAATCAGTAACTCGATATTCATAGTCAGAGCATTATTTTTGGTAATCAGAAAAAGTGATTCCCCCACTTTCTATGTCAAGAGTTAAATGTGAAAAATAGATGATGTTTGATGTTTGCGTCTAATTCAACCAGATCACCTCTTATGTAAATATTATGATTACAAATACCTTTTCAAGGAAATATTATATTAAAACTTAATAATTGTTTCTGGCTGATGTAGGATTGCACTTTCAGTTTGCTTCTGTATTTTATAAAATAAAATAAAATTTGAATTATGGTTTTGTTTGGAATAATTGCTTGAGAATAATAATTATGCTTGGGATCCAAAATAATACCTAACCTAATCCTAATCACCGTAAAAACCTAATAACCGGTTTTTACTTTAAAAAGAAAAAACCGGTTATAACCGGGACAAAAAAACAACCGGTAAAACCGGTTATTGCGAAGAAAAAAAACCGGTTTTAGGTTTAAACCGGTAGGTTTTTCCCATCCCTAGATTGGGGCCTTTGTATTGAAAATAACCTCAAGAATCGATAGAAAATATATTTGAAACAAAAAATGTTCTATAGAGCTTTTCAAAAATATTTTGAGACATTGATTGAAAATGTTTCTTGTTTTTTACCGATTTTTCCCGAATGATTTAAAAACTTTATATTTTATCAAAAAAACTGATAATGGATTGTACCTTATAAAAGCGAAAATAAAAAAATATCAAAAGGTTTCCTGGGTACTGTAGGACTAAGGCAAGGATGCTGTGTATCGCCAGTATTATTCAATATGTATACAGGGTGAGGCAGATAAAGGGCCTATTAGAAATATCTCGAGAACTAAAGGTAAGAAAATCATGAAAATTGGAATACAGGGGTTTTGAGGTGTACTAAAACTATTTAATGAAAATATTTTGGTCTCTTTGCTACTTCCGGTTATACCGGAAGTTGATTGTAACTTCGTTTTTTTAAAAGGGACACCCTGTATATTTTTACACTTTTGGATTCTCCTCGATTTCTTCTTTCTTAAAATATAAAGTTTTGTAATATTATACAGGGTAGGTTAAAAGATAATTACGTTTTCATATTAATTTCGTAGCAATATTCGCACCCTGTAGGATTGTAGCAGTTTGACATAATAAACTACATTTATGTTCAAATGATTTTTAATGTAGTCTACTATTGTTAGGAATTATTGGTATAGTTAAATTTTTCATTTTAGTATACAGGGTTGGTCGAAACTCGGAATGAGTATTTTCTGAGTTTTCTTAATTGGAACACCCTGTATTTTAATATTGTAATGAAATGGTATTTTATGGTACTTTTTATTTTCTTAAGCATTCCCTATACCTAACTGCTTTAATTTGTAAGTTATTGGTGATTCAAACCAAACATTAATTGCAACACAAAATATGTGAAATTGTATTAGGTTGGCCGTGAAAATATTCAATCACAAATAATTTTTTGGAAACAAATACATATTAATCTAAAATGATACTTAAAATTGCCAATGATGCTTGAGCTATCAAAATACCATCGAAGTTAAGATTGTTGGTGCGATTAACAATTAAGCACAAATTAAAGCAGTTAGGTATAGGGAATGCTTAAGAAGTAAAAAAGTACCATGAAATATCATTTCATTACAATACTAAAATATAGCGTGTTCCATTTAAGAAAACTCAGAAAATACTCATTCCGAGTTTCGAGCCACCCTGTATACTAAAATTAAAAATTTAGCTATACTAATAATTGTTAACAATAGTAGACTATATTAGAAATCATTTGAACATAAATAGAGTTTATTATGTCAAACTACTACAATCCTACAGGGTGTGAATATTGCTACGAAATTAATAAAAAAACGTAATTATCTTTTAACCTACCCTGTATAATGTTACAAAACCTTATATTTTAAGAAAGAAGAAATCGAGGAGAATCCAAAAATGTAAAAATATACAGGGTGTCCCATTTAAAAAAAAACAAAGTTATAAGCAACTTCCGGTATAACCGGAAGTACCAAATAAATGAAAATATTTTCATTAAATAGATCAGTCTTTAAAACCCCCTTATTCCAATTTTCATAATTCAGTTGCCTTTAGTTCTCGAGATATTTCTAATAGGCCCTTTATCTACCTCACCCTATATTGATGATGCCCTTAGACAATGGAAGAAGAAGTACAATGGAATGGGACTACCGATAGGAGATAAGATACTTCTACATGTTGCACTATGCAGAAGAACAAATTTTAATTGCATAGGACAAGGATGATCTTGAATATATATATGGCAAAAAAACTAATATATGAATATAGAAAACGGGGTCTGGAGGTGAATATCAAAAAATCACAATATCTATGCGTAGGAAGGGAAGAACCGGAGAACCTAAACCTGGAACAGGATATTGCAAGCTGCAATATCTGGGAATAAAACTGACGAGTACAGGACGAAACGAACAAAATATTAAAGAAAGGATAGTAAAAGGAAAACAGCTTATAGGAGCCCTGAATTCAGTATTGTGGCAAAAAAATATAAGAACAGAAAATAAAAAACGAAGTTGCAACACAATATTAAAACCAGTGTTAACCTATGGAGCTGAAGTTTGGCAGTTAACCAAAAAGTACAAAGATAAATTACTAGCCACTGAGATGGATTTTGGGAGAAGGTCAGCAAGAAGATCTGTACGTGAACACATAAGAAACGACGACATTAAACAACAACTGGAAATAGAATGAACAATCATATATGACATCGAAAAACAACAGCTAGTGTGGTATGGAATAGAGGAAATAAGAATCTCAAAAAATTGTTAGAATGGACCCCGTAAAAAAAAAGGAAACGTGGGAGACCTCCAACTACATGGATAAAGGGCATCTTCAAGGCGGAAAAAAATTTAAGAGAGGAAAAGTGCCACAATAGAAAGCAGTGGCGATAATTTGATTTAAATATACACCTTATAAAAAATGAAAAAGATTACATACTTATGTTTAATTTTTGCTGCAAGCCAATACAAACCGCGTTATAACTCACTGAAAGTGACAATTTCGTATTTAATGAAACATTTTAAAAACTCATCATAGAATAACAGGAATATGGTCCTTTGTGCTAAAAAAATTCATCACGTATCTTTAAAAGCACTTAAAAATTGAATTAAAATGAATAAATAGTCTCTAGTTTATTTACTGAGGGAGTTATGATAAAAATTTAATCCATTTCTACTTTTTTTTTTGTACGAAAAAACAACAATACTACCCTTGCTATTTTTACCCTAATTGAATTTAAACTTTATCCATTTAATATATTCACTTTATTTAAGCATCAGTAATGCGATACAAAAGTTTGAACAATTAAAAATAAATAATTTTGAAAAAAAAATATGGTAAGACTGACAGTGTTTTTGGCATTTTTAAAAATACCACCAACGTATTTTAAAAAATCTCTTTTTGTAATACTATCATATCCTGCCGTAACCTATTCTTTCTTTGATTTTTTATAAACTACATTCTATTAATTAATTGATAGTTTTTTTGGATAATATCTAAAGTTTTTGACTTATTCGTAAAAACTCGATTGAAAACATATATAAAAAAATGACAATTTCAATCACGAGTAAGTCTAGAAAGGTTGATTTTTCTAAAAAACTTTATAGAACAGTTTTTGGGTAGAATATATTTTCTACCGATTCCTGAAGTTATTTTTAAAGGTTCCAAAACCCCTGTTAGAGTGGATTCCACTCCCAAGGTAGGGTAGATACTTCAAAAGCAAACTTCGGCATGAAGTAGATTTTGCTTGATGAGGTATTTCGTAGTTCCTGTGAAAATTTCAAGAAAATCAATGCATAGTGATGGAATTCAGAGGGTAAAACTTTGGTACACTTCACCAGTTATTACAATTTTAAAGAGAAATGTTTGATTAAGTGTATAATAAAAAAATGTACGTAGTTAATTTTTCTTAGCTTAAATGTATCGACAACTAAGGCCATTAGCATTGTAGTTAAATAAAATCACATTTTATATAAATTTTAGAATAGTAGTCCAGGGGCATCTGTTTTGAGATGGACGTTGAGAGGTGACTCATATTTTTTTGCAGAAATTGTTTGGAATTAACTTATATAATAATAATTGAGTTATCCTCCCACTCAAAAAGGTCCGGAACATTGTTTAAATAATCAAAATGTCAAATAATGAAAGAAAAATTCGATTTTTTTCTTCGTTTTCTGATTATAACTTTAAAAGTATTCACTTGCGAGAAAAGTTGCACTGATATGAAAGTTGCGTAATTAAATTTCCTACGATAGGGTTGGTTAAAAATTTAAAAATTGTCACCCTTGTTGTCAAATAGCAATAATTGCGAAAAAACCATTAAAAAACAATTATTCGCATTTTACGTTTTTCAATCATTTATGCTACACTTAGGACCTTAATATTTGACCGAGAAAAACTTTATGATATAAAACAATACTGTAAATTTCATTAAGATCGGTTAATAGATTTTTCAAAATAAATTTTGCAATCCAGCTTTCGCAAAAAAATTATTTTTTTCAAAATGTTGCAGGACTGAAAATAAAGCAGATAGCAAGTTGATTTTTTTTATATATAGAAGAATACTGTACCTTTCATTTGCAGTTTGCAAAATTTAAATCGGTTAACTACCACGGCGTCAGGAATTTTTTTTAATAAACATTAATTTTTGGTGCTAAGCGCAGGATAGCGGTGTTTGATTCACACAAGTTGATTTCCACCAAAATTTTTTCCAATCTTTATCTAATATATTATTTTCTTACTCTATATTTTGTTGTATTTTAATATTTTAATTCCACAAAAGTCAAATTAATTTGATTATTGTTTGTGAAATATTGTTTAAACAATTGTATATGTTTAAAAATAATAAAATTTTATTCTGTAAGTTAAAATATATGAATGAAGAAAGTTTTTGCTAAAACAGGGTAATTTAAAATGTGTTTTTATGACTATGTGTTTTTATTTTGCAATAAACAAATTTATTTATTTATATCGAAATGTACTAAAAATTAAAATTTATCAATCATTATCAAAGGTCATTGGAATGCCCAATCAGAGCAAACGTATCCGCTGTCCTGCGCGTAGCACCAAAAATTTATGTTTACTTAAAAAAATTCCTGACGCCGTCGTAGTTAACCGATTTTAATTTTGCAAAATGCAAATGGAAGGTACAGTATTCTTCTATATATATAAAAAATTCAACTTGCTGTGTGCTTTATTTTCAGTCCTGCAAGATTTGGAATGCCAAATTTATTTTGCAAAATCTATTAACCCGCGAGTAGTCGCGCCGTTAGATAGAATCTCACATTTTATCCTTTTTCGCGATAACTTGATTAAAAATTTTGCAATTTTGAAAAAACTTCGTAAGTGCCTCGAGGAAGGGTGTAGTAATGCGGAGGTATTTTTTTCTTCATGTTCTTTTTGTGGAATTTATGGCTTTGGGGAGAGCCAATTAGCTTTAATAATTGTTAGAAATAATATTTCTAACATAGCAAGTAAATAAAAATCCTATAAAATAAAAATTTGTAGTAAATTCGTATTTAAATTCGTATTGTGAGATGAAATCTAACACGCGACTATTCACGTTACAGAAGTGAGCGCCATTACTTCCGGGTTAAACCGATCTTAATGAAATTTACAGTATTATTTTGTCATATCATAAAGTTTTTCTCGGTGAAATATGAAGGTACTCAGTGTAGCATAAATGGCTGAAAAATGTAAAATTCGAATACTTGCTATTTTATGTTTTTTTCGCAATTATTGATATTTTGCAACAAAGGTAACAATTTTTAAAATTTTTAACTAATCGTATATTGTAGGAAATTTAATTACCCAACTTTGATATTGGTACAACTTTTATCGGAAATGAATTCTTTTAAAGTTATTATCAAAAAACGAAGAAAAAAATCTAATTTTTCCTTCATTTTTTGACATCTTGAATATTTAAACAATGTTCCTAACCTTTTTGAGTGGGAGGATAACTCAAATATTATTATATGAGTTGTTTTTAAGCAATCGCTGCAAAAAAATATGAGTCACCTCTCAACATCCAAATGTACTAATAGTTTTACGGATGCGCCCTGGCTTTAGGAGAACACATTGATAACAGGCTGCTAATCAAAAAGTGGCCGCAAATAGTTTTAATTAAATTAATAGTAATTAAAAAAAAATCGTTCATGTATTTATATCGAATGAAAGCAAATTTTTGCCTCTGTTATGCCTGTGAAAAGAAGGCCGCAAATTAGGGTTGCCAGCTATTAAAAACGCGAGGTACCAAAGATAAAATAAAAGAGAGCTAGCGCGCACCACTGGTTTGACAAGATGACGGCTTTAACAACTCGTATTCGCCATCAAACCTTGTCAAACCAGTGGCGTTGAGCTCTTTTACTTATGCATCCTAGGCATATCTATCTTGGATAATAAAATAATAAGCAAATTTATTTTTTATTTTTCAAAAACCAAATTTTAAAAATCATTGCATAAATATAACTAATTTTACCAGCAGGATGGTCAATAGGAATAAGAAAATAAAGGAAGTAAAACATAAAACATGCTTTTCAAGCAATAATGGAACAGTGAATATTTATGTGATGTATATTAACAAATACACAGATTGAAATAATGAACTAATAGTTAACACACAATGTTTTAGCCAGAGTAAGATATGAGACGGCCATGTCTACGAACACATATTGAAAAATTGAAGTATTTATGTAAATTGTATATATAAGATATCCCTCTTTAATTTTTATAAACCAGTCAAATCATTTTATGATATATAATGTATAGGTACTAAGTACTATTAAAGAACTTATTGATACCAACATATACGTAAGTACCTACAGCACACAGATTTTTAAAGTTACCGGCGCGGAATGACGTATATGCTCAGTAGAGGTCTATTCACATAAATCCGTGACCCTACCGTGAAAGTAAACAGAACGTGATTCTACCGGCGCGCGGCCAGGTAAAAATATTCTTCTCTGAAACTGAAGAACGCGTAATTCGCACAAGCCCGGCGCTAGCCAACGGCAGTGCTGACAGTGCAGTGGTGTCGACGTGTCCATATCGTATACAGATATTCTCACCGCAAAATATTTTTATTTTTCCTGACGCACCGCAGCTGCATTCTTCAAAATGACGAGATGTTGATTGATTTGATGCACAACAATTCGGTTCTTTTGATTTGTCAAATTCGAAGTATAGCCATGCTCTTCTTCTTCTTTTACTTGTTTAATTCCGAAGCTGCCTCTGGTTAATTTTCTGGGAGGTAGATCGCCTACTATCTCTCCATCTTTTAGGTGGTTTTCAACCAGGCGGGTTGTTTTCTAGGGCAATTTTTGGGAGTCTATTCTCATCCATTCGTCTTACATGCGCTGCATCCTCTTGCACTGTCTTCCCCATCTTACAATATCTTGAATTTTGCATTGCTCTCTAATGTCTGTATTTCTAACTCTGTCTCTTCTTGTTTTCCCCACTATTGTTCTTAGGGTTTTCATTTCGGCAACTCTTAGCATCTGTTTAGTTTTGTTGGTGTCTTTGCGCACTTCTATGCCATATGTCATGATCGGTAATGCTATAAGTGTTTTTTAGTTAGATATATTTCTAGTTTACTCATCAAGACATCAACGACTAAGGCAGTTATCAACTTTTTATGTATGTAGAGTAAATAATTTCCCTTCTGTTGCTTTCTTATTCCAAGCTTGATTGACCCACAAGCGATTATTTGTAGTGTATGTTTCCTATTCCTGTTGTTCTTGTGCATATATAAGATCAGAGAAATTCTGAACAGTTCGCTGTTGGAAAGCACCGCCATTCTAGTAACCTTCAATATACTGTGATGTGTGCACCTCAAGGGAACCGCACTGATACGGCACTGTCACTTTACGGTCACGTCACGGTGTATGTGAATCTACCTTTAAGGTCCATTATTCTATATTACGAGTAAAAAGTTAATGAACGATGGAGACAAGTTTTTTGAATATTTTAGACTGTCTCAGAATTCGGTCATGTTTTGCTGAGTATTTATTTTCTCAGGTCTTACTGATTCCTGCAGACATCGCGTAAGTAGCTTGGCAATGACCTGCCATTATCTTTTTCCAGCCACTTTCAAGGCTCTGCCACTATTTCATCACGTCCGGAGGACTTATTTGTTTTTCATTCCTTGCACTGACCTTCAAACTTCATTGGATGCTACTCTTCTTCTTCTTATTCTTCTTTTTGTATACACGTGACCCAATGTTTTTTCTATGCCCCTCCAGAAAGTTGTCGTTCCATCGTTTGCGTGGTCTTCTCACTCACCATCTTCCGATTGAGGGAACCGTATCTGGCTCTCCTTACTACTTTATTTGTTGTCGTTAGGCTTATGTGGCCATTCTATTCTACTCTTCTACCCTTTAATCAATGTTCTCCACCTCGTATCTCCGTCGTAT